>NC_044509.1:8924865-9067365 GCF_902362185.1 Chanos chanos
CGGGTGAAGAGAGGGGCAGAGTTGTCAACTGATCACCACCTGGTGGTGAGTTGGATCAGATGGCGGGGGAGGCTGCCAGACAGACCTGGTAAACCCAAGCGCATAGTGAGGGTGAACTGGGAACGGCTGGCTGAGGACCCTGTACGGAAGATCTTCAACTCACACCTCCGGCGGAGCTTCTCCCTGATCCCGAGGGAGGCTGGGGACATGGAGTCTGAATGGACCCTGTTCAGAGCCTCCATTGTTGAAGCGGCAGCTTTGAGCTGTGGCCAGACGGTCGTTGGTGCCTGTCGTGGCGGCAACCCAAGGACCCGGTGGTGGACGCCACCGGTGAGGGAAGCCGTCAGGCTTAAGAAGGAGGCCCTCCGGGCTTGGCTAGCACGGGGGACTCCGGAATTGGCTGAGAGGTACCGGCATGCCAAAAGGGCAGCAGCGAAGGCTGTCATGGAAGCAAAAACTCGGGTATGGGAGGAGTTTGGGGAGGCCATGGAAAAGGACTTTCGGTTGGCCTCAAAGAGGTTCTGGCAAACCGTCAGGCGACTCAGGAAGGGCAGGCAGGGCCTCGTCCAGGCTGTTCTCAGCAGGGACAGGGAGGTCCTGACCTCAACTGAGGATGTGGTCGGACGGTGGAAGGAACACTTTGAGGAGCTCCTAAATCCGACTGATTTAGGAAGGAACACTTTGAGGAGCTCCTAAATCCATAGAGGAGGCAGGGCCAGAAGATTCAGGAGGGTCGTCACCCATCTCTCTGGCAGAGGTCACTGAGGCAGTTAGAAAACTCCACAGTGGCAAGGCGCCAGGGGTGGATGAGATCCGCCCTGAAATGCTGAAGGCTTTGGATGTTGTTGGGCTGTCATGGCTGACACGCCTCTTCAACGTCGCGTGGGAGTCAGGGACAGTGCCTGTGGAGTGGCAGACGGGGGTGGTGGTCCCCATTTTTAAAAAAGGGGACCGGAGAGTGTGCTCCAACTATCGGGGTATCACACTACTCAGCCTCCCTGGGAAAGCCTACTCTAGGGTATTGGAAAGGAGACTGCGGCCGATTGTCGAACCTCGGATACAGGAGGAACAATGTGGATTCCGTCCTGGCCGTGGAACAACGGACCAGCTGTTCACCCTCGCACGGATACTGGAGGGATCATGGGAATTTGCCAATCCAGTCTACATGTGTTTTGTGGACCTGGAGAAGGCTTACGATCGTGTCCCCCGGGGTGTCCTGTGGGGGGTACTGCGGGAGTATGGGGTGCCAGGTTCGCTGCTGCGAGCCATTCGGTCCCTGTACAGCCGCAGTGAGAGCTGTGTCCGTATTCTCGGCACAAAGTCAAGCTCATTCCCAGTGAGTGTTGGACTCCGCCAGGGCTGTACCTTGTCTCCGATCTTGTTCTTAATTTTCATGGACAGGATCTCAAGGCGCAGTCGGGGTGAGGAGGGTGTCCAGTACGGTGGCCTTAGGATTGCGTCTCTGCTTTTTGCAGAGGATGTGGTTCTGTTGGCCTCATCAAACTGTGACCTCCAGCACACATTGGGGCGGTTTGCAGCCGAGTGTGAAGCGGTCGGGATGAGGATCAGCACCTCCAAGTTCGAGGCCATGGTCCTATGCCGGAAAAAGGTGGCTTGCCCCCTCCGAGTTGGGACTGAGTTCCTGCCTCAGGTGGAGGAGTTCAAGTATCTTGGGGTCTTGTTCACGAGTGAGGGTAAAATGGAGCGGGAGATCGACAGGCGGATCGGGGCGGTGGCGGCAGTCATGCGGTCGTTGTACCGGACCGTCGTGGTGAAGAAGGAGCTGAGTCAGAAGGCAAGGCTCTCAATTTACCAGTTGATCTTTGTTCCAACCCTCACCTATGGTCACGAACTCTGGGTAGTGACCGAAAGAATGAGATCGCGGATACAAGCGGCGGAAATGAGCTTCCTCCGCAGGGTGGCTGGGCGCACCCTTAGGGATAGGGTGAGGAGCTCGGACACCCGGGAGGAGCTTGGAGTAGAGCCGCCGCTCCTCCGCATTGAAAGGAGTCAGTTGAGGTGTTCCGGGCGCGACCAACTGGGAGGAGACCCCGGGGAAGACCCAGGACACGTTGGGAGAAATATATATCTCGGCTGGCCTGGGAACGCCTTGGGATCCCCCAGGAGGAGCTGGTGGATGTAGCCGGGGAAAGGGATGTCTGGGCGACCCTCCTCAGCCTGCTGCCACCGCGACCCGGTCCCGGATAAGCGGGAGAAAATGGATGGATGGATGGATATTGCTTCTTACACACCTAGTGAGAACATAACTGTAGATGAACAGCTGTTCCCTATCAAGTCGTTAATGTGTCGTTTCACTCAGTACATGGCCATTAAACCGGGCTAATTTGCTATTAAATTCTGGGTGGCCGCTGACATTGAAACAAAATACATGTTGAACGCAATTCCCTATCTAGGGAAAGATGACAGTAGGCCGGAAATTTCTTCACCTCGTTGGCACTGGCAAACAATCTTTTGGTCTACGTTGAAGGGAACCAAAACGTTGGTCAGTTGACCAAGTGATTCATGATGTGGTCGTTAGGAGGGGGTTGGGATCACACCTAGGCTATTGTTCTAACAATAGACTATGGCACTCTATTGGGAGGGGGTTGGGAGGTGTTACTCGTAGGTTACTTGGCAGGCTAGGTGTTAGGCTACT
The DNA here is from genome assembly GCF_902362185.1 of Chanos chanos. NCBI lineage: Eukaryota > Metazoa > Chordata > Actinopteri > Gonorynchiformes > Chanidae > Chanos > Chanos chanos. The sequence continues at coordinate 8,927,522 of NC_044509.1, forward strand.
CATAGCCCACTGAATGCCTTGAAAAGTCATAGTGTTTGCTTCTTTCATGGCACAGAATGATCTGTTAGCTGTGGTAGATAATTAATTTATTTATTATTTAGTTTATTAATTTAGTTTATAGCTTACTCCGTCACCCGACATGTCGCCCAACAATGGCGTTTCTGAGACATCGAGATTATAGGCCTATATATATATATATATATACCATAATGTGTGATGACAAAAATAATTTAATAATTTAATAGACCCATGAAGCGCATTATCGTTTGGTGTAGGTACTGGCGTAACTGTTGCCTACAATTTTGACACTGCTTGGACTGTGCGTAACTAATCACCATACGACTAAGATGTCAAGCTCAGTTGTAATGACATGTCATTATTTTACAGCGACAAACAACAATTTACGATGGTTCAATACAAGCGTGTTTTGAAAAGTGGATAATTAATATACGCATTTTTGTTTTACGTCCATGTGCGCAACTAGGCATTACATGATCCTGATATTCTGTGTGTAGACTATGGTAAGCTCAATTCTCATGCAATGACATTACTTCATTTTGAGCTGCAACAGTAATTTACAATGTTGAAAAGCAAATGTTTTACAAAGCGGATAAAAGGATTTTTGTTTCATGTACATGGTCTTAACTACTTGTTATATGACATAGATAGTTTGCAGGAATTTTGCAAATGGAAATTCATAAAACATAATAAAACCCTTTGAGGGCAATTGGCAGGTGATAAAAGGAGACGACCGCGTGGACGGGGCTGTTATGAACGTCATATTTGGAATAGCATTTCTGAGACATCTAGAGCTATAAATTAGTCCACAGGTATGTCTACAGCTCACTGTGTAGTGGGGCGGCTACACAGTTTGGGCGGTTGCAGGTTGCGCGGAGCATTATCATTACAATGATTCGGAGTGTACGACATACCCCACAGCAAGCGCTGGAGCTGCTGTGTAATATTGATGAGATGGAATCAGAGGGCGAACAATGTGAGGTGTCGGATGGAGATGATGAGAGCGAGTGTGGAAGCGAATTCAATTTGAACCTTGAATCTGATTCAGGTTCAGAATCAGACTCTGAAATTGAGTGTGCTGGGGACTCATTTCAAGAGGCTAGAGATGGCACAGTATGGGCTGAACAAACTGCTGGCAACCCTCGGGGTAGAGCGCGAGAGTGCAATATAATGAGAGAAACCCCAGGGCCCACATGTTATGCCAAGGACAATATTACAATTCCACTGAGCAGTTTACTGTGTTTGATTGACACAGAAATGTGGGAAAAGATTCAAACACACACTCAAACGGAAGCTGACCAAAACCATGCTGATAAATTCAAACTGACAGCTGACGAACTAAAAGCATTCGTGGGTCTCCTCTATTTGAGAGGTATTATGGGCGGTAAAAGCATGAACCTAGATGAGTACTGGTCTGCTGACTTGGGAAATCCCATTTTCAAAGAGACAATGTCTCGACAGAAATTCCGAGAGATCATGCGCTATCTGCGCTTCGATGACAGGAACACAAAGGCTGCCCGCCTTGTGACAGACAAATTTGCTATGATATCGGAGATTTTCGATAAGTTCGTGAAAAACAGTATTGCTTCTTACACACCCGGTGAGAGCATAACTGTAGATGAACAACTGTTCCCGACCAAGTCGCGCTGTCGTTTCACTCAGTACATGGCCAATAAACCAGACAAATTTGGTATCAAATTCTGGGTGGCCGCTGATGTCGAAACAAAATACACGCTGAACGCAATTCCCTATCTAGGGAAAGATGACAGCAGGCCGGCTGGTCAGCGGCTATCGGACAGTATTGTGATGCGTCTCATGGAGCCTTTCCTGGGGAAAGGAAGAAATGTCACTACAGACAATTTCTTTACCTCGCTGGCACTGGCTAATAATCTTTTGGCGAACAAAACCATCATTGTTGGTACAATGAATAAAAACAGACGAGAGATGCCCCTTTGTACACAGGCACAGTCTGAAAGATTTTCCACTAAGGTGCTGAGGGCTGGAAAAGCTACACTCACCATTTATCAGGCAAAGCCAAAGAAAAACGTTTGCATCCTGAGCACAATGCATCAGACAGTTTCAACTGATAATGGCTTAAAGAAGCTGCCTGAAACAATTTCCTACTACAACAGCACTAAAGTTGCCGTTGATGTGATGGATCAAATGGCACGGCTGTATTCGGTAAAGGGAGGTAGCCGCCGTTGGCCTGTGGCTGTGTTTTACAACCTCCTTGACCTGGCTGCGATTAATGCACATGTTCTGTACAAACTGCTTATGGTGCATGAACGTCACCATAAGCAGACGGAAATTTATTCTCGAGCTGGCAAAAGAGCTATGTGCGCACCAGAAAATGGCAAAGGCAACAGGGGCGACAGTACGCAAGCGACTTTTGCCTGAAACTCCTTCTCCGCCTGCGAAAAGGAAACAGTGCCAAATCGGCAGATGTTCAGGGAACAAAACTTGTGACATCTGCCAGACATGTCAGCGACTTGTCTGTGGCAAAATGCACAAAGAACGCACCAAAGCTGTGCTTGGAATGTTGATAAAGCGATGTACACATCCTGAGCACAGTTTGAAGGGAACTTAACTTGAGTTGGTGAGCAAATCAAATGATTCATGATGCAGTCATTATGAGCACAATGCATCAGACATTTGCGATTGACAGTGGCGCAAAGAAACTGGCCGAGACTATTTCCTCGCTGTTTCAAGTCGGCAGACGTTCAGGGAACAAAACTTATGACGTCTGTCAGACAACTAAACGGCTTGTCTGTGGCAAATGTCCCAAGAAAGCACCAAAGCTTGGAATGTTGATAAAGCGATGTACACGTCCTGAGCACAGTTTGAAGGGAACTTAACTTGAGTTGGTGAGCAAATCAAACGATTCATGATGCGAACATTATGAGCACAATGCATCAAACATTTGCGATTGACAGTGGCACAAAGAATTTCACGGAGACAGACGAGTTCGGAACTGAAACGCTTTAGTCTACTTCTCCAGCGCCACCCAAAACAGTCTAACACTCTAAACTTCCACAAGTTTTGATTTACACGCATTGTAATTCTCAACCAATTACTGCCTGTCTTGTCATTCCGATAGGTTGTTCTACTGCGTAAGCATAAAGTCCAGTTTATAGCTTACTCCGTCACCCGCCATGTCGCCCAACAATACGAATGTCCAGATCTGTAATCGCTCCCTACAATAGTTAATTTACAATCACAATTGTCTTATTTTTGCACTACATGGACCGTGCCCTTACAATAAATTAATCACTAGGGACAACGACGTGATCATTGTCAGTCGATGCTACGCATTTACAGACCAACCGCATTCTAATTGGCAACGTGTGTGACATCCCTTAAAATAAACTAATTCTCCAAGGTAGAAGATAAAATATTAAAAAACAAATACTATGAAAAACTAGTCTTGTTCAGGTGGTTTTATTGTCGAATTTGATCAAGACGTCTTCTGGAATTTATCCCTTTGGAAACACGGTTGCCACAAATAAGTAATCAAACCATTATGTTGAATGATGGAAGGGCTGGCCAACAAACGTTATAATGAAATAATAACCGACTATTAACACTGAAATGAATGATACACAGGCCAAAAGCGAGTTGATCTTGTAAGCAAACTATTTGCCTCGTGAAAGAAGCGCCATCTAGCGATAATTATCTGTCAGTAACAGTGTCCTTGTTTAATGACTCGGCGGTGTTTTGACCGCCCAGCCGCGCTTTAAGTAGGTAAAACCAGAACGGCGCTCCTAGAAGTTAGTCACAGCGGTCAAATTACCGGTACTCGGCGCTTCTAGGTATAAGTAGGTCAAACCGGCGCGGTGCTTCTAGTCTTAAACCTTAAACCAGTTGGGCTCAAGTTGGTGGTGGCTCTCTAGCAAGCATAGAGAAGCATCCTGACCCGACGCCCTGTAGTGGTTCCAAACATCCCTGAACTAGCCCGCGGTGTAATCCTCCAAATATTTTTCACTGGTCCTTCGAGCTGGATCTGGGGAACTGCTACAGTCAAGATGTCAAGCTCTGACCCAGAACAGCCCATTACTTAACCTTGGAGACAGACAAGTCTTCCTGCATACCTTGCAGACTACGACACGAGGACAAGGTTTCAGAGGCGGAGGTCACCACCACCCAATCCCGACCAAGATGCTGTGGAAGATGAACCACAAGGCGCAATAGGCCAATCATGAACAACCTCTCCACTCAGCCAAGTCTCCAGTCATCAGGGGTGGCTCCTGAAAGATCAGTGGGAGGCCACATTGGGCAGTATGATGACAGAGAATGAGGAGTTAATTACCTGGGCCTGATATTTTGCTACACAGTATATTCTCAAATATAATGATATTACAATTGAACAGGGGGAAATTAATGAAAGGATAAGGTCAACAATAGCCCAAGTGAAGTTTGAGACAAACAGACACTCTCCATAACAGGTATTACGTGTCTCTGGGTAAAACATATGATTGGATAAAACAGCCACAGAATAAATAAGAGAATATAACCATATAACAGAAATACAGATTATCACCCTTTTAATGGTCACTTTTGTGGAATACAGTAAAGGATCACTCACAGCAATATATCGGTCTATAGATATAAAGATCAAATTTCCAAGAGAGCCTGACACCACCGTAGTTACAACAAGTGGAAAAATGGAACAAAATATCTCTCCAAAATACCAGCAGGTTTCAATTAGTCTGATGCCCTCTACTGGCATAGCGAACAATCCAACGATCATATCTGCCACAGCCAGGGAGAGGACAAGCATATTGGTTGGAGTGTGGAGCTGCTTAAAGTGAGAGACAGATATTATCACAAGCAGATTCAAAAAAACTGTCAGAGCCGACAATGACAAGAAAATAACGTACATAAAAATATATTCAGATCCGGATCTCACATCCTTAGTGCATGATGTATTATGCGATGGATAACAACATTCCACGTCCTGAGATTCCATTTTAATTCAATGGGGAGAAAAATCTGTTTTGAGAATCCTTGTATACTCTTAAGAACCCTGTTTCTGTGGCTCACCACTGTTGCTGTTTTCATTAACCTGTCTGCAGGAAATTCACTGAATAACATCTCCTTATAAGTACATTGAGAGACTCAAGTCCTCCACCATCATCATGACGTGGTAAATGTATCCATTGAGAACAGATCTCACAATTCAGCACGGCACTGTAATAGAAGAAGGCAGGTATTGTTTGTTAAGGACAACAGATTTGGCTGTTGTGTGGTACAGCCACTTTGCTACAGGGATGACTTGGGCCTTCACATCCCAGATATTTTGAACTTCAAGTTACAGAGCTTGGATTTTTATTATTTCTGTTATTACTAGTAGTAGCAGTAGTAGTGGTAGTGCACAAACATCAAACATGTGATTTTAAACGGGAACAGTGAGACCTCGCTGTTACCCCACCGCAACATCAAAACAGTATTAGAGAAATAGCAGGAGAATGTTGTTGAAGATCAAATTTTAGTTCTGGAAATCAACCCAAAATCTCACAATACCATATAACCAGACAGCACATATATGCCTTTGAGATGTCTATGTGATACCTACACATCTGTTAAGAAGATGCCTGTAATAGGCTGTTGGTTCACTGACACACTGTCACAGAGACATCAGTGCTTTATGTTTAGCTGACATCCTGCTGCTGTACAAGATGTACTGCCCTGACAACACACACATATGTGTGAGATGTCATTGTGATGCTTGCAAAACCCATTGGAAAAGCACTTATGTTATGCCGTTGGTTCACTGGAAGAATGTCACTGAGGCATTCCATCCCTGCTGTTTATTTGTTGTTTGCGCAACACAGCTATGGTATTTATTCTACATTTTGTTAACATGTCTAGTAGTTGTGTTCACAATAATTCTTTGTTCTATTTGTTTTATTCAGTAAACTAAAATGATGTGTCTTTTACTACATGCAATTAGCATTAATGAACCTACAAATAGTGACGGTTTCTATTGTTGGCTTTTCTTGTGATTTTACAAGTAAACGAACCGGACCAAAAGCGTGCTTGTAGAAAAGCTTTATTTGGTACGTGATGGAATCCGGCAGCAGGTCTGCCTGTGAAACTTAGCTGAGAGAACTGTTGCCATGATCAGCCTTTTACACCGTGAAACAAATGGCAATATTTGGTGGTGGAACCCGGCAGCAAGTCTGCTTGCGCCGAAGCTTAACTCAGCGAACTGTTACCGTGATCGGCCTTTTATACCATGAGGCAAATAGACAATAGGTTTACAATGCTGCTTAAGGAAAAACAGAATCTTGGTGTTAATGCTAAAGGCCCCTTTTGTCTGTGGTGGTTGCCATTTGCCCATTACTAGTTATATTTTGCCTTAATCAATTGCTCTTGGCACCAACTGTAACGTGACACCAGAGGTGTGAAGCTTTCTTTGTAACTATGATAATAAGACCGTCAGGTTCAACAGTTCTCTTATCCTGAACCATGTCTGTTCAGATGTAACTACTGCTAAAAAGGGCCGTTTGTGACTTTACTTTTTCCTTGTAGTGGCCTCTTTACATTTATCCTGCCCACTCATTTGCCCTTGGACAATCAGAACATCGCACATTACGTGCTGTTTTGTAAGATAATTAGTCTGATTGTTTTGCTGGGGAGTGGTATAGTGAAAAGGAATATACGAGTTATCAAAGTTTGCCGACTGTTTGGCCGTGGGATTTGCCCCTTTTTCAGTGTTGTGTGTGTCCATTTAAATGTAAGTATGTGAATTTACTCTGTACATTTCAAGTTTAGCATTGTCCATCACCCTTATTTGCTCGATAGGCACAGTTTGCTACGATGTCTGCTAGTCATCAACATGTGTTCATTTCAGTACGTAATGTTAACTTGTTCTTAAATGAGCAGTTTCTGGACGTATGTTTGTGTGTACGATATTGGAAATGCATCACATTGCAGATTTAAATGTATGTTGCAATCTGTCGTGACTAGTTTGCCAACCGAAGTTTCAGCTATGAAGCAGCTAAAATTGTTTATATGGTAATAGGCGTATGTAAAGAGCATGCGCTAAACTGAAGTGTCCGGTGATCACCTTAAATGGTGATCCTGCAGAAAATTGCAAATGTTATGATGCTTGTATGTGTTGTTCCTTGTGTCATGTAATCTTTCTTGTGTGTGTGTGTATATATATATATATATATATATATATATATATATATATATATATATATATATATATATATTCTTATGTATGCCTTTTGTATATATTTGTTCTTGTTCTAGAACCACACATGTTTACCTCCTTAAACCTTTAAAGCAATTGGGCTCAAGTTGGTGGTGGCTCTCTAGGAAGCATAGAGAAGCGTCCTGACCCGACGCCCTGTAGTGGTTCCAAACATCCCTGAACTAGCCCGCGGTGTAATCCTCCAAATATTTTTCACTGGTCCTTCGAGCTGGATCTGGGGAACTGCTACAGTCAGGATGTCAAGCTCTGACCCAGAACAGCCCATTACCCAACCTTGGAGACAGACAAGTTTTCCTGCATACCTTGCAGACTACGACACGAGGACAAGGTTTCAGAGGCGGAGGTCACCACCACCCAATCCCGACCAAGATGCTGTGGAAGATGAACCACAAGGCGCAATAGGCCAATCATGAACGACCTCTCCACTCAGCCAAGTCTCCAGTCATCAGGGGTGGCTCCTGAAAGATCAGTGGGAGGCCACATTGGGCAGTATGATGACAGAGAATGAGGATTTAAGGTGTAAGGCTAGACAGCTCCCTGACGTTATGACGGCACTCCAAGAGATGAAACAGGAGAATGCCATGCTGCAAAGGAAACTGCAGAAGCTAGTTTAAGTTTAAGGGAGTGATTGCACACACACACTGTGAGCAGTGAATTTCTCCTCTGCATTTAACCCATCCAACAAACTAGTAGTGAACACACACACCAGACGCAGGAGTAGTGGGCAGCCTTCCTTGGTGAGCACCCGGGGAGCATTGGGGTTAAGTGCCTTGCTCAAGGGCACACAGCCATGGATGTCGGGCCTGGGAATCGAACCGGCAACCCTCCAGTCACAAGCCCAGTTCTCTAAGCTTTAGCATTAAGCTTTAGACCACGGCTGCAGCCAAGCTTATGTCAGAGCACCGAGACCAGCCAGAGTCAGCAGTCTTGCCAGTGCCATCGCCATATTTCCATGTCCAGCAGGACGAAGGCAGTCAAGAGCCAAAGTCAAACCGCCCAGTTCCTGTCCCATGGCCAAAGTTTCCATTGATCCCAGAGCGGAGATGTCTTCAGTCTTCACCTAAAGGCTATGAAGCAGGATTAGTGCACCAGCTGAGAGATATCGCTTTGTCAGCTGGGACAGTTCCAAGCATGCCTCATCAGCCAACATTTAGTGACCCTCCCCCTAGAAGGTATTCCACCTCCTATAGTGCTCCAGCTCACCATTTAGAGTCCTCAACCCCAGCCCGTGAGAGATATGATCATCACCGTAGAGTACCAAAGGCTTATCCCTCACCAGATCGCTACCACCCACCACACCAGAGGCCCCTCTCAGAGGCTCAAGAGAAAACATACCGAGGGCCCACTCCTACAATCCCCAGCTTGAATTCTTCAGACCTGAGGGAGTTAGCAAGGTTGAGGATTGCCCTGGAGAATATTCTTCCGTAAGATGCCACAGAACGGTTCAAATTCCACATTCTCACTGACCATATGCACTTTGAGGAGGCCCTGCTTGTGGCAGATTCCTACACTAGCTCCAGGTACCCCTACACAGACACCATGGCTGCTCTCACTAAAATGTATGGACAGCCCCACCAGCTTGTCCTGCAGCACATTGCTGAGCTCATGAATGGCCAAGACATTATAAGTGGGCATATAAAAGCCTTCCACATGTTTGCATTACGAGTGCGCTCCCTTGTAAGCATGCTAGAACAGCTGGGAAGAAAGGGCAGTGTCGAGTTGGAGCGTGGGTCTCATGTAGCCAGATTACTTGGGAAGCAACCCCATGACCTCAAGTCCAGCTTCAAGAGGTACATCCATCCACTGAGAGTGCCAATCCCCACACTCCTTGATCTTGCCGACTGTATTGGAGTATGAGCTCCAGATTCAAGGGGACAGCACCGGGTTCTCTAGCCTCACCAGACGTGAACCATCAGCCCAAAGAAAGGAGAGCTGCAGAAGTTCTAAACCAGCTGGTTAAATGACCACTGTTCCTCTGGGCACAGAGAAGGGAGCCCAGGTGAAAATTCCTCCACCAGAGATGCCCCACAAACCCAGTGAGTGCAAGAGAGAGAAGGGAAAGGCTTACTGTCCCCACTGTGATAACAACAACCACTTCTTAAATAGCTGTGCCAACTTCAAGCAGCTAAACAAGGAACAGAAGGAGAGGTGGATTAGAGACAACAATAGATGCTGGCGCTGTGGGCGTGGTCATCAGGCGGCCAGGTGCACCTTGAAAGCCCTCTGCCCCAATTTCAACCGGAAACAACGCAGCAGCTGGGCCTCAAAGGGAAGCCAGAGGACTTACTCCTTCGTACTGTCAGAAAGACTTGCAGGTTCTTCATGGAGCAGTTGTGTCCCTCACCATATCCCCTGTTGCTGAACCTGAACCAAAGAAAGCATTCCGAATCCACAGTGCCTTTACAGCTGAATCCCTGGGTTTAGCAGAACACATGCACCCAGTTAAGCTACTGCAACGGCGGTACAGACATCTCACTGGCCTGCCACTGCAGTACCTAGATAAAGTCCATCCCGTTCTGCTGATTGGTTCTGATTGCCCACATCTCATTACCCTCATAGAGCCTGTTCGACTGGGCCCCACCGGTGGCCCTGCAGCAGTGAGGACCCGCTTGGGTTGGACTCTTCAAGGGCCTGTGTGTGAACTCAGGGACAGGCTCACCCCCCAGCAGTGCCTATTCACATGCTCCTCACCCCTGCTGACCTCCATGCCCACGTGGAGAAGCTCTGGAAGATGAATGTGCTTCCCTACTGCAGCGAGAAAGTTGCGGTCAGGTCAAAGCAAGATCAGGAAGCTATCCAGCTTCTCCAAGAGAAGACAGTGAGAGTTAAGATAGATGAAGTGGAACGCTATGCCATTCCGCTCCTCAGAGCCAAGTACATGCCCCAGCTCTGGGCCCCAAAGGTGGCTGTACTACCACAACTGAGAGGGAATGAAAGAAGGCTAGAGAAGAGCCCAGAACAAGAAGCTGCTTGCCAAGTGGAGATCACCAAATTAGTGCAGTCTGGCTATGTTGTGGAGCAGGACCCAGATGAGGCAGACCAATCAGATGAAGCATGGTATATACCACATCACATGGTTCAGCATAATGGAAAGAACAGTGTGGTGTTTAACTGCTCCTTCTCATTCAAAAGCCACATTCTGAATGATCTTCTGCTACCTGGTCCCACTCTAGGCCCCTCACTACTTGCAGTTCCTCTCCGCTTCAGGGAACATTCCACGGCCATCAGTAGCGAAATTCGTGGCATGTTCCATCAAGTACGACTGCTTCCAGAGGACAGACGTCTACTTAAGTTCTTCTGGAGACCTAAAACGAGATGCCCCACCCAATGTCTATGAGTGGCAAGTTCTACCCTTTGGAACCACATGCAGCCCATGCTGTGCAACCTTTGCACTGCAAAGGCATGTATTTGATCGCAGTAAGCCAGGGGAGGGTGTCAGAGACTCTTTTGAGAGATCCTTTTACGTAGACAACTGTCTACAGAGTCTCACCTCCAGCGAGCTGGCAGAGAACTTGGTGGACAAGCTCTGCACTCTTTTAGCTGCTAGTGGCTTTGAACTGCGACAGTGGGCCAGTAATGATCCTGCAGTCATTAGCCACCTTCCTATACCAGATCGGACAGTAGCGAACTCTGGCTCAGCTATGGCGAGCAAAATGCTCAGGAATCCACCCTTGGGCTGCACTGGAACTGCCACTCTGACATTCTGTCATATAGGCATTGCCCCGTGGACAATGAAACAACAACTCTGCGCAGCATTTACAAAGTTTTGGCCAGCCAATATGATCCCCTTGGCTATGTTATTCCATACACAACCAGAGCAAAGATCCTAGCACAGCGCTTATGGGATAAAAAGAGAGAGTGGGATGACCCTCATTTGCTGCAAGATCTGCTCATCGCCTGGCACGCATGGGAGAGCGAACTCAAGAACCTCCCGATGATCTCACTATCCAGGTGTTATACCACCCCAGAGTTGGACCACCCTAGCAGTATGAGGGATATTCACATATTCTGCGATGCCTCTGTAGGGGTTGTCAGGCCCGTATACCATATTACCCAAAATTCCCTGCTTGACCGCATGGGTGATCTGTACCCATCTTCTCAGATTCCACTGTAACGGTATTGGATACAGCAATGGAGCCAGATACCAGATACAGTGATGACGCAATTTTCGCCATAAAACCGCGGAAATTTCCAAACTCTTTCTCTTTCCAGCTCTTCAATTCCACAACTCCCTAGCAGCAGCTCGCTTTAGCAGCAACTTGCTAGCAGCGGGTGTCTCTAGCGGGTGTTCTTGCCTGCATACAGAGACTCCGTTATTCCCTGGTATTTGATCTCTCGGGCGAGTGATCCTATCGGGATAAAGAGACACCGTTTCTCTGCCGAAGAAAAGAACAAAGTAACAACGAAGTGAGATATTTGTACAGCCAAAGTTTAATGTACTTTCTCTCACGCAGTTGCAACTTTAACTTCTACCGGCTAGTTACACTGTAACGCACACAGTATTCGACCGAAGAAAAGGCAAACGGATCCCTTTTTATTTCTTTAAACGTCGATTAACTAAATCAAGAACCCTTCAAGATCATCGGACGAGCCACCAAGCCCCGAAGATCTTCAAGTGACAAGGAAAGGAACTTCTCCCTGGAGCTGCGAATCGCCCTGCTCATCAAGCCACCAAAGAGCATCTTCGGTCGCCACGCAATGAGCTATTTAAAGTAAGGCTGGCATCTGGGCACACTTTAGTCCTGAGATTATATGCAGTTAACGTGAAGGAAGTGTTGCTATTTGAATTCTTTTATGATTTGAATGTACACACTGTATTTCATGTACGACGCGGTTTTTAGCCGTTTCCTATTTTCTTTTGGTCACAACTAATGAAGGATAGATCTGGCATGTGTTCTCTCTCTCTCTAACTCCCTTTTCCTGATTGCACACCTCCAACATTGGGATTGCAGCGTGACTTAAGGGTTGGGTAGAGTTGTTGAGTCTAGGGCCTACTTGCTTGAGACTAGCTCTCAAGTTAGAGATTCTTTGTTCTCTCGCACACGTGCGCTTCTCGTTGCCCATCCCCACTCTAGTTGGTGCCTAGCACACACGCGCGCGCACTACATCTTCATACCACACATACCTCTTGCCTGTGCATAGCCTCTCTCCCTCGCACCTCCTCCTCTTTTATGTGCGCCTGCACACAGCCTCTCTCCAAAGAACTCCTTTCTCTCTCTTCAGTGCGCAGCTGGGCACACACCCAAATACACGCACACGCTCTCTCTCTCTCTCTCTCTCTCTCTCTCTCTCACACTCACACACACACACACACACACACACACACACACACACACACACACACACACTCATCTCTGGTCTAACACTCATTCAGTCCTACACTGAATGCCTGTACATAAACTCATCACCAATTTATTACCATTTACGCCTTGATCATTCTATTTGCTGCTGATTATTGATTGTACCATATCAGTATTAGTTTGCCAAGTAGTATTGATTATGTTAATAAATAGTATCTATGAAATAAACTGTTGTCCTGTCTGTTTCTGCCACAGTGTTCACTGAATGCCAACCTCTGCCATCAAAGCACTCCCAATTACCTTCATCAACCTGGTTGTTCATGAGTGTTATGGATTTAGTAGTGTAATTGTAATACATTAGTACTACAATACTCTCTAAGACTGTAGCACAGTGTTACAGCTAGCTTATCCCATTAATCTTAGTTGTTTAATTAATAAAATATTGAACACCCAAATTAATGGTTAATAAATTTTATGAGACTGATTTATTAATCCTATCACACCTACATCTTTTGGTGTCCTTGTGTTAGGACTGCAATTGTACCTACACCTCAGAACAAGCCTATGGTGCAGTCGCCTACTTAAGAAGTGAGAACCCCCAGGGCAAGGTAGAAATAGCTTTCTTGAATGCCAGGTCCCGTGTCACCCCCAAGAAGCGCCAGTCAGTGCCCCGCCTAGAATTGTGTGCAGCTCTCACTGGAGCTCAGTTGGCAAGGATAGCCAGAACAGAGTTAACCCTCCTCATCCGTTCTGTTGGTCTGTGGACTGATTCAACCACTGTACTCACTTAGCTGCTTTCAGATTCCTGCAGATTTAAAGTGTTTGTGGGAACACGGGTGGCGGAGATTCAGGACCTGACAGAATCTGACACTTGGAAGTATGTGCCATCAAGCCACACCCCCGCAGATGACATTACACGAGGGAAGTGTCTCTGTAGTCTGGCAGGAAGAAACAGATGGAGTTAGGGGCCCCAATTCCTCAAGCTACCTCCAGCACAGTGGCCGGAACCGCCATGCCTAGCTCTGAATGAGCAAGACAATGGGGTGAGGAAACCTATCCTCTGTAATCTAGTGACCTCAATCTCTCCCTTGCCTGATCTGCAGCAGTATCACACTCTGAGTGCATACCTTGAGGCTACTGTGCAGCAGCTTCACGGGGCAGCGGAGCCCTCAATACGCAGAGACTGAGCTAGAGGTAATTCGTCAGGCACAGAAGGACTGAGGTGAGCCATCTAAAGGCAGGGAAGCCAGTGTCAACCAACAGTCGTCTAATCTGTCTTGCCCCAGAATTTGACAGGACAACTCAGCTCATCAGAGTTAGTGGCCGTCTCCACTGGAGTGGTCTTCGGGAGCAAGACATCATCCACCTGATTGTCCTTGACCCTCAACACCCGCTCACTAAGATGATTATCAAGGATTATGATGACAAGTTGCATCATCCAGGTCCAGAGCGGGACTTTGCTGAAGTACGACGGAAGTACTGGGTGCTGCAAGGACATGAGGCCATTCGTCACCATCAACAAAAGCGTGCTGACCGCAGGAAATGGCGAGGACGTCCTAATCCACCACAAATGCCTGACCTTCCCCCAGCTAGACCACAAGTCTACAAACCAGCCTTTTATTCTACCGGCGTCGACTGTTTTGGCCCCTATCTTATCAAAGTGGGGCGCCAAAATGAAAAGAGATGGGGAATCCTGTTCAAGTGCATGACTTCCCGAGCAGTTCACATTGACCTCCTCACTAGCCAAGACTCAGACTCTTTCTTAATGGCTCTGAGGCGCTTCATTGCTCGGTGTGGGAAGCCTCATGAGATCCTTTGTGACTAGGGCGCCAACTTCCGAGGGGGAGAGAAAGAGCTTCAGGAGGCCTTTGCTGCTCTTCAGCCTAATCTTCTAGCTCAACTTGCTAGCCAGCAAATCAGGTTCAGCTTCAACCCCCCAAAACAGCCCTTCGGGTCACATTGGGGGCTCAAACTGTCATGGAGGAAGTGCTGAGAACTGTCCTCATTGAGATCGAAGGTATTCTCAACTCTAAGCCCCTTGGCTACACCTCCTCAGACATAGCAGACCCTGACCCTGTCTGACGGATCAACCCTCCGTCACGTATGGACTGTTTGCAGGCACGAACTGTTCATACACATTCACCGTACAAACATACACATTCACCACAACGCGGACTGAGTTCAAGTTGAATATTTATTGATTGTTGTTATTGTGATTTTGTTGTGTGTGTGTGTGATGTCCAATGTCTTCATTTATTGATCTGTAAATAACAGAAAAGAGAGACTGACGTTAGCATTCGATAGCATTCTGTAACATTTCCGATTAAGTTGGCCAACGAATCCATTCGCATATTTCACTATCCTCTAAATTACTGTTAAAAATGCTACGTTAGGCTATGTTGTCTATGTGTAAATGTTGATTGATTGTTAATTGTAAGAGCTGTCGCTTACCTGTGCGATGCTTCCCGGAGGTGAGGTTTGCTGCAGTGACGTCAAAGAAACCAGTACGTCACAGCCTCAGGTATTTTAAAAGAAAAGTCCCGCGAACTCCACAGGAGGTCCGCGTGCGTCACATCCTGTTTTTAACTATAAAAGCCCTCCATTTTGTTTTAGACAGGTTGGGATGTCGTTGGTTGGTTGTTGGGGTTGTAGGAGTGTATTTCGTGAGAGAAAATAGTTATTGAAGAATTTATGTCTTGTTTGTTTTCCGGTGTGAATAGTGTAAATAGTGTAAATACGTTCTTGTTTGGTTTGTTTGTTTTCTTTTTCTTTTTTTCCCCCCTGTTTATTATTGGCACAAAAATAAATTCACCAGGTGTTTGACCACAAATCACAATCTTGACTCCTGCTGCCTCCTTGCCTAAGATGGCTCCGTCACACCCGGTCACACCTGTGCACCAATTGTAAGTCGCTTTGGTAAAAAGCGTCTGCCAAATAACTAAATTGTAAATTGTACCTAATAGTCTTCTTATGGGGCGGCGGGATGTTTCCCTGCCGCAGGTGGTATATTAGGACTCTGAGCTGTTGAGTCGGAAGAGATGGAGGCACAGTCAGCTCCTGGCCGATCATCTCTGGAGGCACTTTATCAGGTACTACTTATTTAGCCTCCAGGCCCATCAGAAATGGTGGACCGAGACAGAGGGCATGAAAGTTGGAGAGACCGTCATGATTGTTGACCCTCAGTTACCAGATTCTCTTTGGCCTGTTGGAAGGGTCATCAAAGTTTTTCCTGGTGCAGACAACCAGATAAGGTCAGCAGAGATTCAAGTGAAGAAGAAAACCTATATAAGGCCAGTGACCCGACTTATCAGCCTTCCCGCACTACCGGATGAAGATTGATCAACTTTTTCAAGCCCTTTTTATAGATGTTCAAATTTAAATTGTGAATATGGGGGCGGCTGTTAAAATGGGCCATTTGTGACTTTACCTTTTCCCTGTAGTGGCCTCTTTACATTTAGCCTGCCCACTCATTTGCCCTCCTTAAACCTTTAAACCAATTGGTACAAAACGAGGTGCAGGCTGTGACAGGTACCTTTTAGTTGGGGAGGAAGAGAATGGTCACAGAAGAATGACTAGGACCGCACTCCTTTTGCATGTTTCATCTTCACAATGTTTTTCAAGGGTCATCTGGGTCCCTGCAACACTTTTTGACTTTCGTTTGTCAGAAAACATGTTAGGTCATATAATCTACTCATTACATCAATTAGATCTTTGACAAAGTTGGTCAAACTGCTATAGTCAGACGTTCAAAGGGCATCAAGAAGAACTGAATCATTAGTCTCCCTCTCCTTGCTCAGACAATAGCAAGGGTGCCTCTTCTAGCGCTACTCCTCAGCTACCAGTGACTGAACGTTATGTTTATATTGTTAGAGAGAGGAACTATTGAAGGATTTATGGTTAATGTTTTCTATTTGAAGGTGCAGCACCTGTTGAGAATCAGGTGGAAGCAGTACCTAGACCCCCAGTTGTGTGTCTGCAGACTGGAGGAATAGGCTGTTTTTGTGTGACTTCCTTGATTGGGAAACTAAATGTGAGGTCAGGTGTTACCTTGTAGCTGAAAGAAATGAACCAGAAAAGATCTTTTCAGTTATACTTGGCATTTATGGGTCCTCTCATTGATTTGCAAAAGCAGTTCTTCCAATACCAGCAAAATGAGGGGGAATCACTTTTTAAGTATTCATGAGCCCTGCCATACAACATCTGCAAGTAGCCATTGATAACAAGGGGAGTCAGTCAGCTTTTTTTATTATTATTATTGAAAAGCTTGTGGACAGAATTTGAGTTGAGCTGTAAAAGGGACACTTTCAGACTTTATTTCAGTATCTAGTGAATCACCCTCACCCTCAAGTTTAACTCTGCACGTGTTTTGTTTTTTGTGTCTGTTGTTGTTTGCTTGTTTGTTTGTTTGTCTTTGTTTGTTTATGTGCATGTAAGTTATTTGCTTTTGTCCACTACTGTAATGATCATTTCTATCTGTGAGGTGAAAAATTTATTTTAAGAACCTAATGAGGGTTGGTGGTAATAATGATCCCATACTACAATGTTATGTGATGTCCAAAAGGTTTAAGAGACCCGAGTTTTTGCTGACATTAAAGAATTGTATAGTTCATGTGTTAGTAGTTTTTCTTCATTGGAAACTCCCATACAGTGAAGAGATGTTAAGTTCTAATGACTATTCTGATTTGTTTACTTTCTGTCTTTAATTATTTACACTGCGTGAAAAGAGGTGTATCCGGACTGGAATACTCCTGTATATTCCCGGATACTCCACATTATCGGCTGTATCCGGCAGTTTGCAGCTCTGTTACGCGGCATGGAATACTCCTGAATATGTACCGTGTTTTGGGGTCTGCCTAGAGCCCTTAGTTGCCATGGTGAATAATCCCTTGGGGGTGCTTGGAAGGGAACATTTGCACTTCACACCTTGGGCCACCAGGTATCCTGCAATTGGTCAAAAGTCTTTCTTTGGATTGGTGGAGCAATGTCTTGCCCCTCCTCTAAAACCCTTCCCCATTGGTCCATTGTGGGTCCCCAGACATGAATTCATATGGTTTATATAATAATAATAATAATAATAATTATTATTATTATTATTATTATTATTATTATAATTATTGGTGGTGGTGTTGTTTTATGTTCATAGGTAGATTGTATAGATAGTCTGGCAAACAAAAATGAATTACACAAATTTTATTATAAATAAAGCAAATACAGTATAATATAAGGCATATAAATTGACAATTATATATATATATATATCTCAATGTACAATTTATAACAGAATAGAATACATTAGAACAGAATATACTGTAATATCATAGTATATAATACAAATGCTTTTGGGAGCATAAATGAAACTCTAAATGTTGAGCATTCCCAAGAACAACCCAGCTTCCGTGGTCTCTATTCTGTAGCACCCCACACAGTGCAAACACCTCTGTGCTAGGCGGGAGGACCCACGCTGGCCTTCCATCCAAGCTGGCGGCGTCCTCTTCAGAAATTACATCTACTGATGCGGTCCTCCATATGGCAGCCTCTTCCTCAGTTTAAAGAACACTAGCTCTGGCCTTGTGCAGATGGAAAACAGAGTGAAAACAGAAATTACATCACTGAAAATAGCAAATGGAGAAAAAGTCTAAGAACTACTAGGGAAATGATGTTTTGACTTACTCTTCTCCTCCTTTGCCTCGTTCGAGTGGCGATCCTGCCCCCCTCTTTGTTCTCTGGATTCACCCGGTAACTCTTTCGAATAGTCTCAATCGGTCTTTCAGGATGCTAGAGAGAAAAAAAAGCGGAGAAGAAAGGAAGATTGATTAAAAGTTTGTTTAGAATTCCAGGCACTGCTATGAAACAATCGCGACGATATAGTCTACCAACAAAACACGCTGTCCTACCTTGTCCGTGGATCATATCTGTGCATGTTGTTTTCAGCATTATGCATTCTCCGCACAGCTCCCTGTAGAAGCAAAATTAATACAAGAGTTAATACAAATGTTCAACCACATTAAGGGATAAAGCAAATAGAGAAATGTGAACGTATCAGAATGCGCGGCAGTCAAAGACGAAAGCCAGAAGGCTACAGAAATAAACTTACCGAAACAGAGTTATTCCCCGCTCGTCTTCTTTTCTCGGGCAGACTCCTCTTGTCCTCTTTGATGGGACTCCATCCTGTCCAACCGCCGAATAACATTCTCCATGAGCGTTTACTGCTGTTCAGACATCTTCTTAAAAATGCATTTAACGGGGACACCAGTTGTTTGTTTTCGTTTGGACTTGGCGTTGGAAAAATTGGATATTCCCGGCGCACGAGTAGCCTCTCCACTCCGCTGTCCGTTCGAAAACTTAAGTGTTCTTTTGCAAGCCATCTTCAAAATGCACACTATCGACAGAATAGGGAGTACAACTTCTGTAATCCTTCAGTGACTCGCTTCTCCTTACCTCACTACAGATATCCCCTACCCCAAAGCAAATTTCGCGCTGCAGTTGCACACAATGCTATTGGTTACTGTCACCCTACGCCATGCACGCACAGAAAACTGATTGGACAGGACTCAACCTCAGATTCTAAGTGGGTGGTTTGAAAATGGGGCGCGTCCTCGTACTGAGGACAAACATTCCGAACAAACAATCGAGGAACAACAACAAAAACTCCTATGCCCTGTAAACTTTTTTTTTTTTTTTAAAGTCCTGTATCCTTTGTCCCGCATCCCTCATACTGAAATAATGTCCCGCATTTTCGCTGGTCGTTTGGTTTTTAACTGTCAGAAATAAAAAATATATGGATCCATTATTTTACCCGCCCGCGCATGAGCATAGTTTCTAATCTATTTAATAGCGCTATGTCAAAAGCAGTAAAAATGCAACATAGGCGAGTTTTTTTTAAAGCCTTGCTTTCACCAAATGGCTGAGAGGAGAGCATTGAGGGCGGTCATCAAGAGTCTGTGGCGGCCGTCAATCAAACTGTGCAGCTGGGGCCGACGAATTTCTTTGCTACGTCACAAAAACCTAGTAAAACTTTACAGATATGAAGATAAACGCTGTCAGCCGACGTCATGGTCAAAAAGAAAGGAAAAAGTTCTTTTATCCCTTCTGACCATGCTACTCATCCAATAGAGATTTTGGCTTGATATAAAGATTTGCATTGAAATTGTTTTATTTTATGTAATATTTCATTTTGAGCCTTATTTATTCTTATAGTTGGATTTGGTCAGGGCTTTAACTTGAAAGACTTGAGCTGTATGATGCCTGCTGCTTTGCTTAAGTACAGTTGCCTTTCATGGGCCTGTAATGGCCAATGCATGGTGGATGTCTATCAATACAAGTGTATACAAGTGTTTCTTATTCAGTTAGACTGACATTATATCTAAGTTTTACATTATCTCTCAGCATTAGTAACATGTCCCATATTGTCCCACACAAACTTACTACTTGTTCCCCATTTGGTCTGTTTGCATCTGGTCACCCTGTACCTTTGACCCCAAGTAAAGGACAGTTGCATAACTATCAAATATGTGATTAATGAACCTCTCATTTAGACTTTTTTTAAATTATGTTTTCAGTGTGTTTTTGTATGCTCCATTTGAAGTGTCCATTGTAATTTAGCTGCACGACAGAGCAATGACATTAAAGGCTACATGGGCCTACCACTGCTATATTATACACCATGCAACACCTAAGAAGTTTGTGTGGTTATCAAAATATCGGCTACATATTACATATAGGCTAACTGATAGAAAGTTACAGTGAGGAAGGGGGGCAGGCTTCTATACCCAGTCCCACCTAGACCACTGACTGTTATTAGCATTTGAAAGGCCAAGCCATCAGCTAACGACTGTGGTCACGCGGATGCCCGAAAACTGCCGTCTAACAGCTGTATTTGGACATTTGCGGGAGTTTTCAGGTCCGCATGACAAAGTTCTGCAGGCATCCGAATACCTCCGGAAAACAGCATGTTTAGCGGAAGTTTACTTTGTCCGGATATTTCCGAATACACCACTTTTCACGCAGTGTTACATGTGAATAAACCAGTCTATTTGTTGTTACAAAAAGATAAGTCTGAACACTGGTCCTTGAGGGGGCGTCTCATCTTTGTAATTGGAACCTGTTGAGGTGGGATAACAATTTTAAAAAACTATAGTTTCACCCACCTAGAACCTTGGAGTTGTCAAAGTGTCTTGTCCATATACCTGGGGCTTAGCACTCACCAGTTTAGCCATCCACACCTTAGTTTAGGAAGAGAGATGAACTGAGTTGGAGAAAGATCCCCTATGATCCTCCTTTGCGGCTGTGACCTTTCAAGGCTACAGAGTGCTATACTGAACCCCTATCAAGGTATGCTTGCTTTTTACCCATTTGTAACTGATTTACATGATGCAGCTGGTGTACCTGTCTGTAACTGCAGATTACATCAACAGATCTATTTATAAACTTGGTAAACTGAATCCCAGTGTCTTACTACTTTGCTTCAGTTATGGCTTAAGAAAGGACATGTCTGCCCACTTTATGTGGTGGTGTTCACAACTAGTGTAAAGAATGTGCTCAATGATGACCAAATTTCTGAAATTTTGTAATAACAAACAATATTTGTTTTTAATCCTCCAAATTGCACACAGCTGGAAAATCTATTAGCAAAGTTAACCATACAATGTACTTATATTTAGCCATATTATGGATTTACATTTATTTTCTGAGCTGCCTGGATATTCCTAATTTTGTACCTTTAAATACTCAGTCTTCTTACTCAGCAGTTCATGCGATGAAATGAACGTGTCATTATCTAGTCATTGACGCTCGTCCATACGTGTGAAGAAATGCTGAGGTTCTTATCAGTATTGAGCTGTCCTAAATAAATTGCCACTGAAGTAAATATCCTCACCATAACACACACACACACAGTCACCCTGTGTCACAGCCTGCACCTCATCTTTTGGACTCTTGTTTTGTTCTGTCTTTGTGCTCTTGTTCTGTCTGTCTCCGCCCCTCACCTGTCCCTGTTTGTCTCATTATTAACCTCGTTAATTTGTACCAATCCTGTTTTGCCCTGTTTAGTTCTCCCTCTGTATTTAAGCCCTTGTGTTTGCCTTGTCCTTTGTCTATCGTTGTTTGTGTTTCGAGCACTCTGTTATGCTGTACCTTTTTGTTATCGGTTTTGTTCCAGTCTGCACTTGTATTTTGATCTTCCGTTTGTTAGTAAAGTCCTCCGTTTTGTCACCTCCATCTTCGTGTCTTGCACTTGGGTCCTGCACCACTCCACCAGCGTGACACCCTGATAATGCTGTACTTTGGCATTCTAATACTATTGCACTCAAACCAAAATCTCTTTATAACCTGTTTTTGCAGGTTAAGCAAATAAAAAGCAGAAAATTATGGAACTTGTGGGTTAAATCATAGTGTAGGTTACATTTCATCTGTAAATAAATTTAAGTATGATGATGACTTCTCAAATATTTTAAGATTTAAAATGAGTTTGGCTGATATTTTAAACTATGGATAATTCAGAGCATAAATAATTGGATTCATACATGAATTCAGGTACATAAACCAACGAAGAAAAGTCTCCAGAAGAGATAAAGATGTGATCTTTTCCAGTGAAAGAGTCAAAATGTAATACAGTATCCAACAAGGAGGATAAATGACAACAGTAATACCTAAGGTTTTTGCTGCTTTCCTTTCAGACTTTTTAAGAGTGTGACCATTACCTCCAAGTTTGGTGCTAACTGTTACAGAGTTAATCACCTTGACCTGATACTTTGCTACACAGTAAATTCTCAAGTATAATACTATAACAATGAGACAAGGGGCAAGCAATGAAACAAAGACGTCAATGACCACCCAAATGAAACTGATGACAAGACGACACTCGCCATGGCATGTGCTTCTTGTCTCTGCATAAAATATATGATTGTGTAGCATACACACAGAATAAATGGAAGAGCATAACCAGGTAATAGAGATACAAAATGTAGCCTTATGAAGAGTCACTTTAAAGGTGTAATGCAAATGATTACTGTTACGTGCGGCGCATTTGTGTGTGTGTGTTTGCGTCTTGTTGCATCCTGTGTCTTGTTTTTTCTCTCTCTCCTCTCCCCGTCACCTGACGCAGGGATCCAGTGGTGGCGCGAAACAGCTGCCACTCCCCACCTGGCCTGGTGTTGCGTCCCACCTCCGTGTTCCCAGCCAGCCAACCAAAGATGGAGTGCCCCTTGTCTGATGGCCAACCGGAGATGGGGCGCGGAAATTTAAAGATGCCGGTTTTAACTGTTGGTAGATTTTCGGTCTCGTTGCGTTCGCTCTTGTGCTCTCTTGTGTTGTAACTACTCACTGTGTATCATGTTTGACTTTTGTTATTGTTTGACTACGGTTTTGGATTACGGATTGGCTTTGGTTGTTTTCGACTGGCGTGGGGAGAGGAACAGGTAAGAGGGGGATCCCCGCGTTAGGAGTTAACTGTGTATAGGGGTTAGGTTAGAGGTGGGTGCCACTATTGTATGTGTTGTTTTGGTAGTCAGTGAGTGTAGTTAGGTTCATTTTGGCTCTGCCACCTTTTTGTTTTCGTAGTTAAGTGTGTGTTTCCGGTAGGCATTTAGGCTGGTTTTTGTTCTATTTCGTTCATTCCTTTGGCACCGTCTATCGTTCTCTCCCCTCTCCGTGTTCGTTTGTAAATATTCCTGTGTATATATATATATATATATATATATATATATATATATATATATATATTCTTGTAAATATCCCTTTGTTCACTTTGTAAATATCTTTAATACGTTGCACTTTTTT
Organism: Chanos chanos; assembly: GCF_902362185.1. Taxonomy (NCBI): domain Eukaryota; kingdom Metazoa; phylum Chordata; class Actinopteri; order Gonorynchiformes; family Chanidae; genus Chanos; species Chanos chanos. The sequence goes on from NC_044509.1 coordinate 8,950,838, forward strand.
TGTTGTACATTGCTCCCGTGTCCGTGTGTTTTTTCCTCCTCGCACCGTCCCAACCCGACACCGGTGGTGGGTTTCTTTATGCTACGTCCCTGCATCATACCCCTAGACCCAACTCACTATCTGGGACGTAACAATCACTCACTGCAATATATCGGTCAACAGATATAAAGACTATATTACCAAGAGAAGCAGAAACAACCACAAACAGAACGACTGGAAATAATACACAAAACACATCTCCAAAATACCAGCATGTTTCAATTAATCGAATGCCCTCCAATGGCATAACAAACAATCCAACAATCATATCTGCCACAGCCGTAGAAAGGATGAGCAAGTTGGTTGGAGTATGCAGCTGTTTGAAGTGGCTGGTTTTCATTTCATCACCAACAGGTTCAGAATCACAGTGCAAACTGACACTGATAAAAAGAAGAGGTACATAATAATATATTCAAACTTAGGTTGCAAATTTATTGCATGATGAGTTGTCCAGTGGATAACAGTATTGCATATCCATGACGTTCAAGTTTATCAAAATATCTTATGTCTTCAGAAGCCTATCTGAGTGTGAGAGTCATTACGAGCTTTCAGTATATTTTTAGTTTTCTTGTCCTTAACACTATGCATGTGGATACTGCAAAAACTCCATCAAATCAGTTTTTATATGTTTGAGGGGAACTTACTCCTCCCTTATTATGACGTGATAAAATTAGCCATTGAAAATACCTCCCCATATTCTTCTGGCAAGCTCCCAGCTGACAGTAACGCTAAAAAATCTATAAAATAATAATATATGCCATAAAGGGTTTAAAAATAATCAATAAAGTGATTTGGCTATATGCATGAATGTAGATTATGGAAACCTGCATAACCAATTGTTTTAATATCTTTGAGGTTTAATGCATTATTACTGACTTGTGGCTGAGGTTCATGACCAGACTCAGACATCTTCAGGTGAATGCTATCTAGTCATATACCTGTCCCAAAACTATTTTGCAGATGTGGTGAGGAATGCTGTCATAACCTCACATGTAAAAGAAGTGTACTGCATATTTATCTCTTGGTTTGGTTAATGGCAGTAGATCCATGAAAGGGATATGTTCTATCTGGTAATGCTGCCTGGAAGAACAAAGCTGCAGCAAGCCCCCCTGGCAGTTCTACAAGAAGAGGACCTTCCTGGCCTCCATTACAACCTTGGCTCACAAGGCACAGACAGGACCACAAATTTGATATTTCAAAGGTGCTATTGGCCCAATATGTGTTGTTACATTGACCAGTGGTGCAGAAAATGGGAGTAGTGTTTGGTGACCAAGGTAGTCAGACCCTCAGGTCTGGACTTTTCAGAGCCAGTTTCTTGCCTCCAAGCCTTTAGAAATGTTGTCTATTGACTTCATCATTCTAAACTGAGTACATAATGGCTGCAAGAATTTGTTAGTAGTCACTGATGTGTTCTCCAAGTTCACACAGTCCCACCTCAGTGCTGACCAAAAGGCCAGCACAGTTGCCTATGTCCTTACAGAATGCTGGCCATACATACAGCATAGCAAAGCAAATGCATTTGGACCAGGGCTGCAGTTTTGAGGGTGAACTGTATGGAGTGGACAAAAGCACCATGATCCTGTGCATCCCAGAGGGCAATGGACAGTATGAGTGGTTTAACTGGAGCCTCCATGACTTGCTCCATACCTTTCCCCAAAATAAGAGGAGAGTCTGGCCCAAACCACTCCCACGGGTGTTATCTGCTTACAATACAACAGTGTATCAGGTTACTCACCATACAAGCTTATGTTCAGCCTAAAACCAAGGCTCCCTGTGGGCTCCCAGATGTGGAGGGAAAGAGTTGGTTGGGGAGACAGCTAAGGACTGGGTCTCCATGAATCAAGGCCATCTGGCAAAAAACATAGGCCATTGTACATCCAAAAAAATAAATAAATAAATAAATATATATATATATATATATATATATATATGCATGCATGATGTCTTGTGCAGTGGGTAACAGTAGGCTCGATGTTTCACTAACACAATTCGATGTGTAGATGCATCTATAAAGGGTGATTATGAATATAAGCACAATGATACTCTACAGCCAGTCAAAGTGTATCAATAATATAATAACTAAAGGGCACTTACCTCACTCTGTTTGACCATTTTTCCACTTAAGTTTGAAAATTCACTTAATCTTGGTATTTTAGTGAGATTCGGTGCACTTATTATGAGGATTCAGACTGGAGCCTTGTTCAGTCAAGGTTGAAATGAGTTGAAGTAAAAGAACTGGGGACGTTTATTCATCATATGTGTTTGGAACACAGCACTAAAAATAAAAGCATGTCATGTTTAATTGAACATTGTTGAATGGAATTGTCCAAGCCAAGATTCAAACAGCTTCTCATGATAAATACTGTAAGATTATAGTGACATCTGAACAGACATGGTTCATGATAGGAGAACTGTTTAACCTGATGGTCTTATTACCATAGATACAAAGAAAGCTTCACACCTTTTGCGCCGCGTTACTGCTGGAGCCAAGAGCAATTGATTAAAGCAAAATACAACCGGTAATGAGCGAATGGCAGCCATCACAGACAAAAGGGGAATTTAGCAATAACAGCTAGATTCTGATTTGCATCAAGCAACGTTGTACACCTATTGTCTGTTTGCTTCATGGTATAAAAGGCCGATCGCGGTAACAGTTCGCTGAGTTAAGCTTCGACGCAGGCAGACTTGCTACCGGGTTCCACCACCAAATAAAGCTTTTCTCCAAGCGCACTTTCGCTCCGGTTCGTTTACTTGTAAAATCACAAGAAAATCCAACAATACTATCCAGTCACAAGCGCTTTTCCTGAAAGTGCTATTATGCAGGCATCATAGTGAAGGGGGGCAGTCACTAATTTTAATATGAAGGGAATTTGACGTGTTTATTAGGCCCTGCTTTATGTCATGGCAGTTTTATGAAGGTTACTAGTATGCTATATAGAGGCATATGAAAATGGACCGGAGAAAAAGAATATTAAATAAGAGTTGTGAAGATCAGTGGATATTCAATCTGACCTCATCATGCAAACTCCATGCAGTAAGGACCTGTACTAGGACTTCAACCAAGAACCTTTTTCTTTCAACTAATGTGTGCTCATCGCTCATGCGCCATGTTTCCTAGATGTGCAATCATAGCATAATTTTAACGTAGCTGTAATCTGAGTTGTGCAAAAGCAGGTAAAGATGAAAATAAATAAATATCAAGTGTAATTACCAATAAATAAGAAGAGTGAAGTAATTAGCTGGCTATTTTCTCCTGCCAGGACCTTTGGATGTGGTATGTAAGCACATTATTGGTAGAAGTGCTGCTGTCCCACTCAACTGTTTAGTGTGGTTCTGAAGTAGCATAAGATGTGGCTGGCTCACAAAGTCTCTTTATATATGTGCTAATGGCAAACTTTTACTACTATTAAAAGGTAATAAACCTGCTGCAGTGAGGAGAAAATCAGATGGATAAAATTTACGAGCTTACTTCATATGTTTCAGGAAACAGTTTGTTGTTCCTCTAAAATGAAATGTGGAATTAAGGACAGTTTTCTGATTGGTACTTGAAATGAGTCATGCAGTGTAATACTTCACAGCAATTGTTTTACATGGTTATTTTTAGAGGTTTATTTGTTTATTTGAATTACTATTGTTTTCTCATATTCTCAGCACAAAAAAACCCTCTGAAACAGGATGCACATTATTATTTTACAACGGATATGTTTATGAAAAAATGATGAAAATCCCTCTGTTCTCACACATATTTCAGATCAATTGAAAATATTGTTTGGTCAAAAGAATATAAACATCTTTTATTGTTATTTGAAATATCCTAGTGTAGCAAAGATATATATGAAGATGATGGCTCAAATATTTTGAGTGTTAAAGTGTGTTTCACTGATACCCTGAACCAAGGATAAAACAATGCATATATTATTGGGTTCATGCATGAGTTCATGTTCATAACCCAGGAGAAAAAACTGCTGTAAAATGATGCAGAACTAATGCTACCCTCAGCCAGAATGGAAATGTAATATGGTACCCAACAAAGCATATAAATTGCAACAACTATTCCTAGAGTTTTTGCTGCTTTCCTCTCAGACTTAGAAGCCACGACCTCACCCTCAGATTTTAAATTTACTTTAACAGACTTAATCACATTAGCCTGACGTCTTGCAATGCAAAATATCCTCATATACAGGGAGCACACAACAGAACATGGTGCAATTAAGGAAACAAAAAGGTCAATGACAACCCAAGTGAAGCTGATGATGAGCACACACTCTCCGTAGCATGTGCCGTGTGTCTCTGGATAAAATAAATGATTAAACAATATGCTTACAGAATAAAAAAGAGAACAAGACCAGCAAATGAATATACAAATCAAAGTTTTACCATTGGTTACAAAAGACGTATAGTGTAATGGATTACTCACAGCAATATAGCGGTCAATAGATATAAAAACAAGGTTGCCAAGAGATGCTGAAACAACAACATACAGAATTAATGGATAAATGGAGCAAAACACATCCCCAAAGTACCAGCAATTTTCAATTAGTCGTATGCTCTCCAAGGGCATGACAAAAAATCCAACAATCAGATCTGACACAGCCAGCGAGAGAATGAGCAAGTTGGTTGGAGTGTGGAGCTGCTTAAAGTGGGAAATAGAGATTATCACTAGTAGGTTCAAGAACACTGTTAACACTGACACAGAAGCAAAAAATATGTACATCATGATGTTTTCTCCATTAGTCCACACTGCCCTCAAACAAGAAAAGTTGTAAAATGGAAAGCAATACTGAGTTTCATAGTTTTCGTTCACTGCAAGGGTGTTATCCATCCTGTTCAAGTAACAGATTAGTATCAGAGGATGAGTTCTCGTGCTGTAGCCAGAGAACCTTCAAGATGTGTCGGTTCTGCATTTCAGCATCCTACTGATTTCCAAATTCACACTTTGTTTTATTCATTTTTATAATACTCTCCTCCCACTTATTATGATGAGTTCATTGGTCATTTTTAAGACCTCCCATTCAGACAGATTCTTACCTAGTAAAGGGGCTCCCACTTGGACAGATTCGTACCTAGAAAGGCCATATATCTCACATGTGCCAGCTCGTACATATGCAGATGTAACAAAACCAAACCTTGTTGATCACAGATGTAATTTATTAAAGTATATGTTGTGCTTTTTTCACTCCCCGAATGCAGGGAGGCAAGCCCCATCACTACGTAGGCTCCTTGTGACAGAGGGCTCTGTCTCAGGCCGCGAGCGGCATCCTTTCTCCCACCTTACCCCATAGTTCCACAGAATTCATTCATTCATTCATCCATTCATCCATTTATTCATTTGTGTTTGTGTCCCATTGCCTGTACGTGTTTACATACATATCACTAATGCACATTTCACTAAAATATCGCGCTAGCCTCGAGGGTGCACACTCGAAGCAAGCAGCAGATTACCCGGTTTCATACACACAAACGTTTCCAATTCACGTTCACAATCGTACGGTTTAAAATACACTACAAACACACTCAACTACACCTAAATGTTAGTTATCATCTCGACTGTCGTTGTCTTTACAGTTACCGTCTTTATCATGTTACACACACACACACAATTACACATTTAAATGTTTGTAGTATGGGAAGGTACCACAAAACCAGCGAAGGAGTTGGATGTGAAAATGTGACGATCTATTGAAATTATGGGGATAGGTGAAATTGGGATTGTATAAATATGTGTATAAAAGCAGTGGTGATTTTGTCTGTACAATGAAATGATTATGATGGGCAATATTATTTTTAAATTAACAGAACGAATGTGGTATGTTCTGGGGGAGGGGCTTATGAGCGAAAAGAGGGTTTCAATCATTGTATGTTGAGAGAGTCAGGAGAACAGAAAGTAGCTGTGTGGTGTGCTGAATTGAATTTGAGAAACTGAGAGTAGCGATTTGTTCATTTATTTGTTAATCTATCTATATATTTTTTGTTCTTTGTTTTGTTTTTCATATATATATATATATATATATTTTTTTTTTTCTCTTTTTCCTCCCCACTGTACATATTTGCCATTTTGGACATTTTTTTTTTCACTTTTCTTCACTTTGGTTGGGACTTTTTTTTGTTTTCTTTTCTTTTTGTGCACTGTAAATAAAACATCTTGCACTTACATGCTATTTGCGGCGGAGCCATTTTGTGTTTGTTTGTTTGTTTTTGGTGTGTTTTGAGTAACCCAAACCCCTGTTCGGCTTTACCCTGCCACACTCCGCCTCCAGCTCCTGGTCCTGGCACCATTGGCTCGGAGGATCTTGGTCCTGGCCCCGTCTCCTTGGAGGCTCCTCCTCCAGCTCTGGTCACCGTCACTGCCCTGGCTCCTGTTCCTGGACCTGACCGTCCAAAGCCTCTGGACCCTCTGCTGCCATCACCTGCTCTGCCTCTGGACCGCCTAGTCCCGTCTTCTGGCTTGCCTCCAGACCGCCCAGTCCCATCTCCCAGAGCCACCAGACCTTCAAGCCTCGTTGCCTATTCCACCTCTGGACCACCCAGCCCTGCCTCCTGCCCAGCCATCAGGAAATTACTGTCACACCCTGGTTCTCTTTCCCCCCCTTCTGGTCATTGTAAGATTTACATATGCACTTCCTGATCCCTTAGTTAACCATGGTAACTGAATCATCAGTTGCACCTGTTTTTGGTTAGTCTCATCCTGTTCTGTTGTGCATAAATACTCCAAGTCTTACCTTGTTTTGAGTGTGGAATTGTGTTGTCAATGTGTTGTGTGAACAAGAAGTTTGAATCCTTTAAGTTCCCAGAAGTCTTTTGTTTCGTAATGTTTATTTCTAATAAAACAGAAATCTTAACATGCATCCAGAATCGCCTTTAGTCTGTGACACACACCACTTTAACAGGGCTGCTTTTCAATACCCAGGAGGTCAAGGCTTTACTCTTAAATAATACTTTAAACTTGATGTACTATGGTAAAAACAAAATTCAGACTCAGTTCAGGCCCATTTTCTACAAACTCCATGATGTTACTAGATATTGCAGAGAGTTCTATGCCATGAAGAAGCTTCTGAAGCCCAAAATTAAGGCATCTTAGTCAGAGATTTTCAGTCAATGACATGTTTGTATGTAATGCATTTGCAACGTGATACTATACAACTTATTATGTGACGTATATCCAGGAGAAGAGTGTACTCATTTTCTGTGGTCCACTTCAATGGATTTCAGAGGTTAGTAAATACAAGCTAAAGCATACCATTCCATCATAGCCATAATTTAGTAGCACAGTGCTATTTATTCTATACCAGCTCTGTAGTAACCTAGGGGGTACTAAAAAATGCTGATGTTCCACTGTGAATGTGACTTGTTTTGTTCAAAAGATCCAGGTGCTGCAATAATATGTTATCTTCTTTTATTATTATAACTATATTTTATAAAAGGACTGCTACTGACTGCTTTATTGTTTTTGTTTTGGAATTGTACACACATAGTTCAATCATTTATTGCCAAACACAACTCATGCCATTTTTTGCACGAGTAGGTCATGGCTAGCTACTTTTATTTTATTTTATTAAAGAAGGAAAGCAGAAGCACTTTAAGTCAAAAGGAAAAAACAAATTTTATACAAATATAAAATGTTGATTTATTATTGTAACGAGATCACCAGGTAGCCGGACGCAAGTGCAGAGTTGGATGAAATTTTAATCAAAAAACAAGCGAGTACACGAATCTCAAACAAGACAGAAGACGAACGGGTTACAACACAGAATAATACTGATGGTATCAAAAACAGATTCTAGATGCTCAGAGTACACATATGGTGCGTGTAGACTTCGCAAAGAAAGAGTGAAACAGGGAGCTTAATAAAGAGGGGGAAATCAGGGAAAACAAAAGTGAAAACAGGTGTAGGTGATGAAGGGACAAGCCGATGATTAGTAAACCGGCGACGCCGATCGCTGAATGGCTGGAGTCGGTGCGGGAGGAGACGAGGTCGTTACAGTACCCCCCCCTTGAGGCACGGCTCCAGCCGTGTGACGTCGCCGGACAGGGGGACGTCCCCGAGGGCGAGGGGCTGGGCGATCAGGGTGGTTGCGATGAAAATCAGTGATGAGATTGGGATCCAGGATGTCAGAAACGGGGACCCAGCATCGCTCCTCGGGACCGTACCCCTCCCAGTCCACCAAATACTGCATGCGGCCCTGACGACGTCTGGAGTCCAGGAGAGCGCGCACCGAGTAAGCTGGTGAGCCGTCTATCTCCAATGTGGGAGGTGGAGCATCCCGCGGGGCCGCATCAGCCAGTGGACCGGGAATCATCGGCCTGAGGAGAGAGACATGGAAGGTGGGTGAGATTTTATAATTTGAGGGTAATTGTAATGTATAGCTAACTGGGTTGACCCTCCGGAGGACTTTAAACGGCCCCACAAACCGCGGGCTGAGTTTACGGCAAGGCAGGCGGAGCTTGATGTCGCGGGTAGAGAGCCAGACTCTGTCACCAGGATGGAAAACTGGGGGGTCCCTGCGGTGGCGATCTGCTTGCAACTTTTGTCGGCGGACGGCTCTCTGGAGATGTACATGGGCCATTTGCCAAACTCTTTCCGCCCGCCGAAACCAGTCATCCACCGCAGGAGCCTCAGTCTGGCTCGGATTCCAGGGACACAAGGGAGGTTGATATCCTAGCACGCACTGAAAGGGAGTTAAACCAGTAGAAGAATGACGTAGAGAATTCTGAGCGTATTCCGCCCAGGGTAGGAACTGAGACCAGTCGTGCTGACGACTGTAGCAGTAGCTACGGAGGAACCTCCCCAGGTCCTGGATGGTCCGCTCTGCCTGGCCATTAGACTCCGGGTGGTAGCCCGATGTGAGGTTAACCGTGACTCCCAGTCTCTCCATGAAAGCCTTCCACACCCGAGAGGTAAACTGGGGGCCACGGTCGGAGAGAATTTCCTCCGGAAGGCCAAAACAACGGAAGATGTGGTGGAACATGGCATCCGCAACCTGGAGAGCAGAGGGGAGAGAAGCAAAGGGAATTAGGCGGCAAGCTTTGGAAAATCGATCTACCACTACCAAGACCGTGGTGTTTCCGTTGGATTGAGGTAGATCTGTAATGAAATCTATTGAAATGTGAGACCACGGTCTCTGTGGAATCGGCAGTGGGAGGAGTTTTCCGGCTGGGACTTCTCGTGGGGTCTTGGTAATGGCGCAAACAGAACATGATCTTACATACCGCCTCACGTCAGAGGCCAAGGTGGGCCACCAAAACTTGTTAGAAATGAGCTGGGTGGTTCGAGTTATTCCAGGGTGACCGGAAGACAGAGAGGTGTGGGCCCAGATGATGATCCTCTTGCGGAGCGTCGTGGGGACAAAGGTTTTATCCACGGGTCGGTTGGGAGGCGCAGGTTCCCTCTCAAGACCCCTTCGGATGTCCTCTTCTATATTCCACAGTATGGGTGCGACAATCAGCGAGGGGGCCAAGATGGTCTTGTCCTCCGAGGAGACTGTGTTCGACCCGTGGAGACGCGAGAGGGCGTCTGCTTTGCGATTCTTTGTCCCTGGGCGAAAGGTGATAGTAAAATTGAACCGGGAGAAAAAAAGGGCCCACCTGGCTTGACGTGGATTGAGCCGCTTTGCTCCTCTAATGTACTCCAGGTTGCGGTGATCGGTTAGCACGAGGAATGGTTCCTGAGACCCCTCTAGCCAATGTCTCCACTCCTCTAGTGCCAACTTCACCGCCAACAGCTCACGGTTGCCCACGTCATAGTTCCTCTCGGCTGGGGATAACTTTCTGGAAAAGAATGCACACGGAAACAGTTTAGCTGGCTCACCATGGCGTTGCGAGAGCACCGCCCCCACACCGGTGTCAGAGGCATCCACTTCCACGACGAACTGCCTCTGGGGGTCTGGCATTTTCAGGATGGGTGCTGTAGTGAACCGCTTCTTTAACTGACAGAAAGCCGAACTGGCAGAATCCGTCCAACGGAGACGATTAGGATGTCCTTGCAGAAGAGCCGAGAGGGGGGCAGCCACTGAGCTGAAGTTTCGAATGAAGCGGCGGTAGAAGTTGGCAAAGCCCAGAAAACGCTGGAGCTCCTTCACCGTAGTGGGTTCTGGCCAGGATGTCACCGCACTGATCTTATCCTTCTCCATTCTCACCCCCTCTGGACTGATCACGTATCCCAAGAAGGAGACGGTGGTTTGGTGGAACCTGCACTTCTCTGCCTTTACATAGAGGTGATGTTGGAGGAGGCGGGACAGCACTCGACGGACGTGTGAAACGTGTTCGGAGAGAGTGGCAGAATGGATCAGAATGTCGTCAATGTAAGCTATGACGAATCTCCCCAACATGTCCCGCAGCACGTCGTTAATCATGGCCTGAAAGACAGAGGGTGCATTAACCAAACCAAAAGGCATCACCATATATTCATAATGGCCAGAGGTTGTACTGAATGCGGTTTTCCACTCATCTCCTTCTCGGATGCGGATGAGGTTGTAAGCGCTTCGGAGATCCAATTTAGTGAAAAACTGGGACCCCCGAAGCTGTTCGATGGCTGACGGCACCAGAGGGAGCGGATACCGGTACTTCACCGTGACGGAATTTAGACTCCTGTAGTCGATGCAGGGACGGAGACCTCCATCCTTCTTCTCAACAAAGAAGAAGCCTGCAGAGGCTGGTGAGGTTGAAGGACGGATAAATCCCTGCTGTAAGGCCTCCTCGATGTACTCCTCCATAGCTTGGGTTTCTTTCATGGAGAGAGGATACACACGACCACGGGGCGGTGAAGTACCGGCTAGGAGGTCGATGGCACAATCCCACGAGCGATGAGGAGGGAGACAGGTGGCTTTGGTTTTACTGAATACTTCCCTCAGGTCTTGGTATTGGTGAGGGATCTCAGGAGGTGTGGTTATTGGGGGACTCTCCACTGAGGTGGCGGCACAGATGAGCGGAAGACACCGATGTCGGCACACGGGAGACCAGGCGATGATTTCTTTCTCGGACCAGGAAATGTGGGGGTTGTGCTTTTGTAGCCAGGGGAGTCCGAGGATGAGTGGATGGGTAGATGACTGGAGCACCAAAAGAGCGATGTCCTCCTGGTGGAGAGCCCCCACGGTGAGGGTGATCAGGTCGGTGGCGTGGGTAACCGTCCCGCTGCCCAGAGGACGGCCATCCAAGGAATGCACTGGAATCGGGTCAGGAAGAAGACGGAGGGGAAGATGAAGAGCCCGGGCCATGGAGTGACTAATGAAATTCCCCGCCGCCCCGGAGTCTAGCAGGGCTGTAAGTGGAGAGACCAAGGAATCACCGCAGCGCACTGTTACAGGAATTAAGAAGGGTCTGGCAGATAAAGTGAAACAGGAGGCGCTTACCTTGTGCGGGGGGGTCATTTCCCGAGTGAGCGCCTCTCTCCTAGCTCCTCGAGAGCGAGCAGGGCGGACAGGACAGCTCGACAACAGGTGACCCCCCGCTCCACAGTACAGACACAGCCCCTGCTCGATGCGGCGACGGCGTTCGCAGGCGGACAGATGTGCGGCTCCAATCTCCATGGGCTCGGGCTCGGGGTCTGGACCAGACGGGATGGGCAACCTGGTGACTCGGGACAGACGACGACGTTCCTGCAGCTGACGGTCGAGGCGAATGGAGAGGGCGATGAGTGCATCCAGACTAAGACTCTCCCCCCGACAGGCCAGTTCCATCTGGAGATCGTCTCTTAGTCCCCGTCGGTAGATGGAACAAAGAGCTGGTTCATTCCAGCCACTGGCTGCCGCAGCGATGCGAAAGGACAGCGAGTAGTCAGCAGCAGAACTAGTGCCCTGGGTGATCCGAAGCAGGCGCTCACCAACCTCACTCCCCTCCTCAGGATGATCAAACACAGCACGGAAGTGTTCCACGAAGCGGGCATAGGAGGAAACTTCCACTCCCCTTCGGTCGTAGACAGCTGTCGCCCACCGCCGAGCTCTTCCCGTGAGGAGGTTAATTAGGGTGGCGATCTTTGTGGAGTCTGTAAAGGAGGTATGTTGGTCGAAAAACAGCTGGCATTGTGTTAGGAAGCCATGGCATTCAGAGGGGGAACCATCGTATTGTTGGGGGAGCTTAACCGGGGAATCTTGGTAACGGAGGTGCTCAGCTGGCGGCGCAGGAGGAGGAGCAGGAGCTGGGGGAGGTCGAGGCAGCGAGACAGTCAAACGTTCCACATGACGGGCTAGATCACCCAGGGCGCTGCGAAGGTGGAACAGCTCACGCTGTTGATCTGCCACCAACTGGGCCAGGGCTGGATTCGGCGGGGACGCGCCAGGGGGGGCTGGATCATCTTCCATGGGAAGGGGAATTTCTGCTGCGTCCATGGGAAGGCGAAGTCTTCTGTAACGAGATCACCAGGTAGCCGGACGCAAGTGCAGAGTTGGATGAAATTTTAATCAAAAAACAAGCGAGTACACGAATCTCAAACAAGACAGAAGACGAACGGGTTACAACACAGAATAATACTGATGGTATCAAAAACAGATTCTAGATGCTCAGAGTACACATATGGTGCGTGTAGACTTCGCAAAGAAAGAGTGAAACAGGGAGCTTAATAAAGAGGGGGAAATCAGGGAAAACAAAAGTGAAAACAGGTGTAGGTGATGAAGGGACAAGCCGATGATTAGTAAACCGGCGACGCCGATCGCTGAATGGCTGGAGTCGGTGCGGGAGGAGACGAGGTCGTTACAATTATTTAATTATTATTTAATGACATTTTTTCAAGTCATATTATTTCTTTGTTTTTTAATATCATTGTAAATATCGTATCGTGGGCTTTTTACCATGGCATTGTTGTACCATGAGTTCTAGACCTTCCAGGTCTAGAAACCAGAGAGTCAGTAGATTACAGATCGACAACTGGAAGCAGGGCATTCATGTAGAACTGCGGCAGGGACTGTCAGACATGGAGTTGGTCCTCAACCAATTCTTTTCCTATTGTAGCAGCTACTGGAAGCTCTGGTTAATCAGCTGTGGCTGTGAGACCACTAAGTTCTCTATGAAAAGATCCACATCATGGCTTCTGTAACTATCAGTGGAATAAATGGTGACAATTTGCCTGGATTGAAGTAGGTCACAATCCAAAGGCCAGACGGCTTTGAATGCAAAGCAGACAACCTGTCTTCTTAACACTGGTTCTTAGGTGACTGTCTTCAGCCAAACAAACTGACAAAAGCTTATGCAGTATATATGTACAGTATCTAGGGCAGGCTTTCTGTTAACCAGTAATTACTGGTTTTTCCCTGTTAAAATTCATAAAAAAAAAAAAAAAAAAAGAATTAATCAAAAACTTGTCTAGTAATGTCTAGTAATAATGCTCACACAAAATGTTGCTATAACGAAGGCTACCCCTAAACTGGACATTTGTGTTTTGACAGTGAAACAGCCTATTAACAGCCTACAGTACTTTTTTTCCCCAAAAGGGTGCACTCTTTTATTGTGCGATACTTGCTACTAAGCCCACTACTGTTCAGCTTTGAAGTAATTTATCAGTTGCCTTGGCCTATTCATAGCACACAGCTAGCTATGGCAATACAACCTTGAAAAGTTTTTCTTCAAAGATAGCAGTAAACCTACCAACACCTCTGACTCTGTGCCTGATGAGGAAATCCCACATACTTCAGAAACTGTGGGTCCAGCCGCAAAGAAGGTGAGAGAACAAAATTGTGATATGACTTTAACGCAAAACTATCGACGGAGTGGTCAAAATGTTTTGCTCCAGCTCAGGGAGGAAAAATGGCCTCACAAGTCATCCAATATGAGAGCGTCAGCCCTCACAGATCACAGCCAGTGCCAAGGTCACATTCTCACTCAACACGGCACAACAACAAATGCCTATGAAAAGTTATATTGACAGCGCCAAAGCACAGATCAGCCAGGAGCCGCATTCCCAATTACAAGTTGTTTCACATGGCCAAAAATGACATTCCAGGTCACCAGTTCAGAGGAATATTTGGTTTACTGAGGGCAGTAAGGGTACTGATTTTGAGACAGATGACAGCATCTACAAGTATAGCGAGTCCTTGTGTGATATGGAGAAGGCACTGAAGAGTATTATTATGAGGCAGCTTGATGAAAATCTGAAGGACAGTGAATTCACTGGAATTATCACTGATGAGACTGTCAGTATTGCCGTGGAAAATAAATTAATTGTATATGCCAAGATTGAAAACAAGGGCAATATTGAGACGTCTTTGCTTGGCAATTACAATGTGCAATCCCGGAACTGCGCAGTGCATGTCTGAGAAAGGGGTGGAGGTGCTGAGGGGAAGAGGAGTGGAGTTATCCTAAGTCATGGCCAGTCATCACACTGGCTCGGATGGAGCCAGTGTGATGATTGGGAAGCATATTTGAGTTTTTGATCTCTTGAAGAGAGAGAATCCCTTCTTGATTCAGTTGCACTGTATCACACACTGAGCGGCACTGGCAGCTGGAGATGCAGCAAATGCTGTGAGTCAGGTAAGCACATAGAAACGCACTGTGAACACAGTCCATTCATTCTACAAGCACACCGCAAGTAGGACGAATTGCCTTAGTGAGCTGACAGCGACACTAACTGACGAAGACACAACCAGTTTGAAATGGTCAGGTGCTGTCCGTTGGCTGTCCTTGCATTATGCAGTGTAACGCATTAAAAGCGATTGGCCTGCTCTGGTAATGAAGTTGAGTAATGAAAAAGTGAACGGAAATACAAAAGTCCAAGGTATTGTAAATCAGATTCAGCAGTACTCTTTCATTGCCCTCACCCACACACTGGCTGATGTACTTCCAGTGATAAGTAATTTGAATTTGGTTTTTCAAAAGGAGGATGTCAATCTTGGCAACATCAGTCCAGTCATGCAAGCATGTATCACAGGTCTTATACAGTTGAAAGATGAATTTGGCCCAGAGGAGATGGAATTCCAAAATGATCTCCAAGATGGAAGGTACAAATATTTGGGAGTGACACATCTAAATGAAAGGTCCATTCAGGCTCACAAAGATATTCAGCATATATTCTGTCCCCCACTCCCTAACCTCCCTCTCTTTACATATATATGTGGGGGTTTCCAGGCCCGTAGACCATACTACCCATAATTCCTTGCTTGACCCCATCGGTAATCTGAACCCATCTTCTCAGCTTTCACTGTAAAACAGCATTGGATACAGCAATGGAGCCAGATACCAGACACAGTGATGACACAGTTTTCGCCATAAAACCGCAGAAAATTCAAAACTCTCACTCTCCAGCTCTCTTCAGTTCTCCAACTCTCTAGCAGCAGCTTGCTAGCAGCGGGTGTCTCTAGCGGGTGTTCCTGCCTGCATACAGAGACTCCGTTACTCCCTGGCACTGGATCTCTCAGATGAGTGATCCTACCTGGAGAAAGAGACACTGTTTCTCTGCCGAAGAAAAGAACAAGGAAACAACGAAGCGAGACATCTGTACAGTCAAAGTTTTAATGTACTTTCTCTCGCGCAGTTGTGATTTTAACTGCAACCAGCTAATTACACTGTAACGCACACAGTATTCGACGGAAGAAAAGACGACTGGACCTTTTTTTGTTTTCTTTAAACGTCGATTAACTAAATCAAGAACCCTTCAAGATCATCGGATGAGCAGCGGAGCTCCGAAGATCTTCAAGCGACAAGGAAAAGAACTTCTCCCTGGACCTGCGAATCGCACTGCTCATCAGGCCGCCAAAGAGGCATCTTCGGTCGCCTCGCAATGAGCTATTCAAAGTAAGGCTGGCATCTGGGCACACTTTAGTCTTAAGATTATATGCTGTTAACGTGAGGGAAGTGTTGATATTGGAATTCTTTTAAGATTTAAATGTACACACTTTATTTCATGTACAATGCGATTTTTAACCGCCTGTTATTTATTTTATTTTTTTTGGTTACAACTTATGAAGGATACATCTGGCATGCATTCTCTCGCTCTCTCTAACTCCCTTTTTCTGATTGCACACCTCCGACATTGGGATCGCAGTGTGACTTAAGGGTTGGTTAGAGTTGTTGAGTTTAGGGCCTACTTGCTTGAGAATAGCTCTCAAGTTAGAGATTGTTCTCTCACACACATGCACTTCTCGTTGCCCATCCCCACTTGGTGCCTAGTACACACGCTTGCGCACTACATCCTCATACCACACATACCTCTTGCCTGTGCGCCTGCGCACAGCCTCTCTCCCTCGCTCCTCCTCCTCTTTTCTGTGCGCAGCTGGGCACACGCGCACATACACGCACGCTCCCTCTCTCTCTCTCTCTCTCTCTCTCTCACACACACACACACACACACACACACACACACATCTCTACTCTAACACTCATTCAGTCCTACACTGAATACTTGTACATAGCCTCATCACCATTATATTACCATTTACGCTTTGATCATCCTATTTGCTGCTGATTATTGATTGTACCATATCAGTATTAGTGTAACCCACCCAATGTCACTAGGAACACTTTCACCACAGGTTTAGCTATTCAATTAAATGAATAAAGGGAGAGAGGAGACTTGTGTACCAGAATTAACTCACTTTAATAAATTACTATTCAAACTGAAATGTGGGCTCAGAATCATATTTATTTATAATGCAAAACACAACAGAAATGACAAAAAAAACAAAAAAAGGAAAGAAATTAATACAGATTTATAGAATAAATCATAAGGCGAGCTCCAACAGGTCAGCTGTGGCTAAGAACCCCCCAGAGGAAAGGCTAGGGATTACACTTGGAACATAACCTGCAATAAGGCCACCACATGGGCAATTCACCATACATTAAAGGAGAGCCAAACCTCTCTAGCAATTCACTACACACCACACAGGAGCCAAGTCGCAATGGCAGATCACTACACACCAAACAAGAGCCAAATGGCAAGGGTTATTCACTACACACCAAACAGGAGCCAAATCACACAGGCTATTCACTACACATCAAACAGGAGCCAAATCACACAGGCTATTCACTACACATCAAACAGGAGCCAAACTAGTCACTCAACTCACAGCACACTTAAGTGCAAAGGCCTAACGTGCTTCCCCCTACAAGTCACCCCTCAGCCACAGCATAGACCAAAAAAATAAGGAAAAGAAAAGAAATACCATAAATACCTCGCCAAAATACCAAACAAAAGATGGAGGTGGTTTTACAGGTTCGTAATTCTAGTACAGCAACAGGCTAAAAGCTAGTTAGCGCCTGGAAGTCTGCTAGCCTACCATACATTTCATAATGTAATGAATAGGCTTAGCCTAGTTCGAATGTGTGGCAGAACCGCGGTGGGAAAAACAGTGGTTACATCAACCGTCTGAAGAAAAAAATAAAAGCAAAAAGAAATAAAACACAATCAACTTCAAGCCCACTGGCTGGAAATTTAAAAAGACAAGTATACATATAAATAACCAGACTACCTTAATTTCCGTAGTCTGCCCTGGTTGTCTGGTTAGGCAGGGCCGACGCGAGTGTTGGTAGCCTAACGGCAGCAATAAATAACATTACATCCATTAAATATGCACAGTAGCTGTAAATACATAAATAAATAAAGGATTTCTTACATACACATTGTATAAATTACCTCCATAAACTTCTCAGTTTCCCCTCTGTTCCAACATCGCCTCAAGGAGACTTTTGAAGACGACACTTCTCCCTGATATTATAATCCACTAGACCACCCCCGTCTTAACTGGCTATTTTATCACCGCCGGCACAGCTATAAACACCGATGCTTTTTCCTTGGCGTTTGCCGCGTGAATGAGATTTGAAACGAACAAAGGGAAGTCCTAAATGCTGTGAACTACCGGTGTCGTGTCATGTCACATGATCGCAGTAGAACCACCTGACACACGTAACACCTACTGCTATGCACACCTTCCCCCGTCACATTAGTTTGCCAAGTAGTATTGATTATGTTAATAAATAGCATCTTTGAAATAAACTGTTGTCCTGTCTGTTTCTGCTGCAGTATTCACTGAATGCCAACCTCTGCCATCAAAGTACTCCCAATTACCTTCATCAACCTGGCTGTGTATGAGTGTTATGGATTTAGTAGTGTAACTGTAATACATTAGTACTGCAATACTCTCTAAGACTGTAGCACAGTGTTACAGCTAGCTTATCCCATTAATCTTGGTTGTTTAATTAACAAAATATTGAACACCCAAATTAATGGTTAATAAATTATATTAGACTGATTTTTATGAGACTGATTTATTAATCCTGTCACACCTACATCTTTTGGTGTCCCTGTGTTAGGATTGCAATTATACCTACACATAAATGGAGTTCACAATGGAAAAAGAATATCAGACAATCCACTACTGTTTTCCGATGCTGAACACTTCTTGCAAAAAGGAATTTCGATCAAAATCTGAACATATTTTCCTGTACATCTTTTTTTTCATTATTGTCAGTGTGCACTGTATTTGTGAACCTTCGAGTGATTCTCTCCATCTGTCACTTCAAGCAACTCCAAACTCCAACAAACTTTTTCATCCTTTCTCTTGCTGTGGCAGATCTTTTTGTTGGGATTTTTGTGATTCCGGTTGAAAGCATAAAGTTTGTGGAGTCATGCTGGTATTTTGGGCCAGTTTTTTGTTTTATGTTTCAGCTAATTGTTTACACTGTTATCTCATCCTCTCTTAGCATTTTGGTGTTTATTGCCGTGGATCGTTATGTTGCTGTATGTTACCCATTGCTTTACTCCTCAGTGGTAACCGTTGGCAAAAGTACGTTTTGCATTTGTCTAAGCTGGTCATGCTCTCTCATATATAATCTGATACTTCTTTATAGCAATAACCACAGCAAGCATGAACAGGAGACAGTTTGCAAAGGACAGTGTGTACTTTTCATTAGTTTTACATGGGGAGTTATTGATGTATTTTTTTTCCTTTGTTTGTCCTTGTTCCGTTATGATAACTCTATATTTGAAAATATTTCAAGTGGTGAGATACCAGGTCCAAGGCATTAACTCTGTAAACACAGACAACAGATCCGGCATTGTGGTCAAAACTTCAAAGAGATCTGAACGAAAAGCAGCTAAAACATTGGGTGTTGTGGTTGCAGTTTACCTGCTTTGCTGGATACCTTATTACATTAGTCTACTAACTGAAGATAGCATTTCATCTTCATCTATCATTACATCTTTTTTTTCATGGGTTCTGTATACAAATTCCTTTGTAAACCCTCTCATCTATGCTATATTTTATCCTTGGTTTAAAACATCAGTGAAGCTCATACTACAATTAAAAATCTTTGAAAAATCATCTGCATTTTTAAATCTGCACTCAGAAAATGTTTAATGCAGCAATTAGGTCAATATCCTTATAAAATGCACTCTTAGTTAAATGCCCAAGTTTGTATTGGGAAAACACACTTCCAAAAAATATATGCAAATTGAAAAACCAATATTAGTGAAATTGAGATGCAGTACATTCATAAATTCTATAAAGCTTTCTTGACAAGTCACTGTTCAAATTATACCAAACAAGTGCTGAATGGAAGGTGATTTCTGGACCTGTAATGTACATGTCAGTTGAAGTATATGCCTTCACCTTTACTGAAGAGGATCTCAATGATCAGAAATAAGGTCAGTTTTACACCATTAGTCGCTTTGCTCACGTCCATAAATTAAGTTAGAAAACACAGAAATTCAGAAAGTAAAAAATAACAATACAGTGAAAAGCACTTCAGTTATCAACAAGTTCTGTTATAAAAAAAAAATAAAATCCTTGCTTGACAGAGTTTCAACTTCTCTAGAATTATGTACATTAATTGTGATGACAATAAATAAATATTGCTGATATGTTGTTACAAATAGACGGTCTTATTTCTTTGGAATGTGAGTTTTACGAGACAAATAATCTAAAATTGTAAAATACATTCACATTGATATAAATATTTCTAATTAACCAGATGATATCTAGGCCTACTACATGAAAAGACCGTAAACATGGCATGACATAGGCATGTCTTATTATCCCTGTGCAAAAACAAATCACAGACTGTAGTCATGCCACTCTTATAGTGCTAGGTTATGTTAAATTTAATAGAGTTTTTCATTGTTCTGATTATCCATAATGACCTGAATATTTTCAAAACTGCAACAAGAGTGTTTCATCTTCTGTGAAATTGCACTGTAAGGGTGAATTCTGTGATTTAATCAATACAATTATGCATAATCATATTGTAAACTTTTTATGAGTTCATGAGTTCATTTCTATGTGCCTAGTTCACAATATTTTTCCACTGCTGAGGCCTTTACATATATTGAACTCTCAACTAATGATCAAAAACCTTGATGGTGTAAAACATGGTACTCAGCCTGAACACTAGGTGAATTTGTGATTCCCTGTCCTCAAGTGAACAGACTGACATTCATTATATTACATTTATTCATACCAAATAGCAGCTGGAGGATATTTAAAATCTATAGAGCACTAGAACATTCTCACATCTTAATAATAATAATAATAATAATAATAATAATAATAATAATAATAATAATATTACTCTGTGAGTGAGAATCTGAGATAAATAATCATAATTTAATAAATAATATAGCAAATGTCCCCATGTGTCTCAGTACAACAGAAAACTTCTAAGCTTCTTTAAGCAAGACACATTTTTCTAAAATGTAACTGAAAGATGCAAATTTCATTATGAGATCATTAAACAATGCTAATAAATACTTCCTGTAGGTGACTGAGAAAAAAAAAAAAAAGACATGAATTATGTGTAATGTGTTTCTTTCTCTTTTTTTTTTTTTTTGCATGACCCTACTTTTTTCTCCATCTTATGATTTCAAAACATCATTTGAAGTTATCATGACTGAGATAGAATGACTTATTACTGCATTCAGATATGACTTCATTTTACTTTTTTTTTTTTTATTTTGTGATTAATTAAATTTACACTGTAAATAAATTGCAGTATGATGAGGATGAATCAAATATTCTTAGTGTTTGGTTGATATTTTGAACCAGGGATAAAATAATGCATAAATAAGTGGATTCAAACATGAATTCACGTACATCAACCACAGTAGAAATGTCATGACAAGCGATTCAGATGTGACACTGCCCAGAGAAAGACCATTTATGTAATATGGTATCCAACAAAGTAGATAAACAAAAACGACAATACCTAATGTTTTTGCTGCTTTTCTTTCAGACTTCAGTAGGGTTAAACCTTTCTCCCCTACAGAGACCCCAGTTGTTATGGAGTTAATTACCTGGGCCTGATATTTTGCTACACAGTATATTCTCAAATATAAAGATATTACAACTGAACAGGGGGAAATTAATGAAAGGATAAGGTCAACAATAGCCCAACTGAAGTTCAAGACAAACAGACACTCTCCGTAACATGCATAATGTGTCTCTGGGTAAAACATATGATTGAATAAAATAGCCACTGAATAAATAAGAGAATATAACCATATAACGGAAATACAGATTATCACCCTTTTAATGGTCACTTTCATGGAATACAGTAGAGGATCACTCACAGCAATATATTGGTCTATAGATGTCTATGTGATACCTACACATCTGTTAAGAAGATGCCTGCAATAGGCCATTGGCTCACTGGCACACTGTCACAGAGACATCAGTGCTTGATGTTTAGCTGACATCCTGCTGCTGTAGAAGATGTACTGCCCTGACAACACACACATATGTGTGAGATGTCATTGTGATGCTTGCAAAACCCATTGGAAAAGCACTTATGCTGTTGGTTCACTGGAAGAATGTCACTAAGACATTCCATCCCAGCTGTTTATTTGTTGTTTGCGCAACACAGCTATGGTATTTATTCTACATTTTGTTAACATGTCAAGTAGTTGTGTTCAAAAGAATTCTTTATGTTTTATTTGTTTTATTCAGTAAACTAAAATGATGTGTCTTTTTCAACATGCAATTAGCATTAATGAACCTACAAATAGTGGTGGTTTCTATTGTTGGCTTTTCTTGTGATTTTACAAGTAAAGAACCGGACCAAAAGCGTGCTTGGAGAAAAACTTTATTTGGTGGTGATGGAACCCGGCAGCAGGTCTGCCTGCGAAGCTTAGCTCAGAGAACTGTTACCATGATCAGCCTTTTATATCGCGAAACAAATGGCAACAGACAATAAGTTTACAATGTTGCTTAAGCAAAATCAGAATCTTGGCGTTATTGCTAAAGGCCCCTTTTTGTCTGTGGTGGTTGCCATTTGCCCATTATTGGTTATATTTTGCCTCAGTCAATTGCTCTTGGCTCCAACTGTAACGTGACATCAGAGGTGTGAAGCCTTCTTTGTAGCTATGATAATAAGACCGTCAGGTTCAACAGTTCTCTTATTCTGGACTATGTCTGTTCAGATGTTACTCTAATCTTACACTATACGAACATTTAATTCAAAAAGATTTATACTTGCTAATGTGTAGCTTATGCTCCTGAACTCCCCTCCATGCACAGCTTGATTTTTAATGATGAATAAAGACAAGGACAAATAATTATTTTGGAAAAATTGTATCTAAAAAACTACTTGATAAAAATGTACACTGTTTCATTTATGGCTACTGTAATGAATAAACAAGATATGGCCAATTCCCTTATACTTCTATGCACTCTAGCTTGCACAACCATGTCATACCATAGGGTATTTCCTGACTTAACAAAACAAAACTCTATTGTCACATCAAAGTTTGAAAAGAAAAGAAAAAATCAGCAGTATAATCCAACCATAGTATTGAATTTTATTGAACAACAGGATTAAATATGCTTGGTCAGTGCATCAGAACAGAGAAAAAACACACACACACACACACACACACACACACAAACACACAAGCGCACCACTGCAGAGACTCAGTTTAATACCCTTTTCAACGATGTGCTGCCGTTTAACGATGCATTGGAGACTCACTCTGAACACAGGTGATCATTCCATCATGGTTGAAACATGTGTGTTTCAGTCTTCATCCTGTTTAAATGATTCGCAGTGGGCAAAATAGGATGGAAGTTCCTAAATGAGAAATCCATGAGTGATAATCTGAGATAAATATAAGAATAAAATAAATAATATATCAAATGTCCAGATGCTTCTCAGTACAACAGAAAACATGCAATTCAAACTTCTAATGTGAAGTCTTCTGTAAGCAAGACACATTTTTCTAAAATGTAACTAAAAAATGCAAATTTCATTATGAGATCATTAAACAATGCCAATAAATACTGCTTGTAAGTGACTGAGAAAAAAAAGACATGAGATATGTGTAGTGTGTTTCGTTCTTTCTTTTTTCTTTTCTTTTTTTTTTGCATGACCCTACTTTTTTCTCCATCCTATGATTTCAAAACATGATTTGAAGTTATTTTGAGTGAGATAGAATGACTTATTACTGCATTCAGGTATTACTTCATTTTACTGATTTTTTTTTTTTTTTTTTTTTCATTTTGTGATTAATTAAATTTGCACTGTAAATAAATTGCAGTATGATGATGATGAATCAAATATTCTTAGTGTTATAATATGTTTGGTTGATATTTTGAACCAGGGATAAAATAATGCATAAATAAGTGGATTCATACATGAATTCACATACATCAACCACATTAGAAATGTCATGACAACCGATTCAGATGTCACACTGCCCAGAGAAAGACCATTTATGTAATATGGTATCCAACAAAGCAGATAAACAAAAACAACAATACCTAATGTTTTTGCTGCTTTTCTTTCAGACTTCAGTAGGGTTAAACCTTTCTCCCCTACAGAGACCCCAGTTGTTATGGAGTTAATTACCTGGGCCTGATATTTTGCTACACAGTATATTCTCAAATATAAAGATATTACAACAGAACAGGGGGAAATTAATGAAAGGATAAGGTCAACAATAGCCCAAGTGAAGTTCAAGACATACAGACACTCTCCGTAGCAGGTATTACGTGTCTCTGGGTAAAACATATGATTGAATAAAAAAGCCACAGAATAAATAAGAGAATATAACCATATAACAGAAATACAGATTATCACCCTGTTAATGGTCACTTTCGTGGAATACAGTAAAGGATCACTCACAGCAATATATCGGTCTATAGATATAAAGACCAAATTTCCAAGAGAGCCTGACACCACTGTAGTTGCAACAAGTGGAAAAATGGAACAAAATGTCTCTCCAAAATACCAGCAGGTTTCAATTAGTCTGATGCCATCTACTGGCATAATGAACAATCCAACAATCATATCTGCCACAGCCAGGGAGAGGACAAGCATATTGGTTGGAGTGTGGAGCTGCTTAAAGTGAGAGACAGATATTATCACAAGCAGATTCAAAAAAACAGTCAGAGCCGACAATGAAAAGAAAATAATGTACATAAAAATATATTCAGATCTGGATCTCACATCCTTAGTGCATGATGTATTATGCGATGGATAACAATATTCCACGTCCTGAGATTCCATTTTAATTCAATGAGGAGAAAAATCTTGTATACTCTTAAGAATCCTGTTTCTGTGGCTCACCACTCTCTGTAGGAAATTCACTGAATAACATCTCCTTATAAGTATGTCGAGAGACTCAATTCCTCCACCGTCATCATGACGTGGTAAATGTATCCATTGAGAACAGATCTCACAATTCAGCACGGCACTGTAATAGAAGAAGGCAGGTGTTGTTTGTTAAGGACAACAGATTTGGCTGTTGTGTGGCACAACCACCTAGTTAAGTAATATTATTGTGTTTTGCGGTTGGCATAGGAGTTTGAACAGTGCCATAGAGATGCAGAAGTTAGAGAGCAGAGCACCATTGTATTTCCTGGGTTGAAGTTGTATTGAATGGTATGCGTTTTGACTGATTCTTTGTTCATTTCTCCCTATTTTATTCCTTATTTTCCCTGTTCGCCTGGAATAGGGAGACCGGGGCCACCTCCTGGAGCCAGGCCTGGGAGGGGAGCCCGTAGATGAGTGCCTGGTGGCTGGACCTGCCACGGGGTCCGGCCGGGCTCAGCCCGAATGAACAACGTGGGGCTGCCCTGTCATGGGCCCACCACCTGCGAGGGGAGAAATAGGGGCCAGGTGCGATGCCACACGGGTGACAGGATGGGGCGAGGGCCCCAGCAGACTGGACTTACGCTGCAGAAACTGGCTTTTGGTACGTGGAATGTCACCTCTCTAGGTGGGAAGGAGCCGGAACTTGTGCAGCAGGTGGAGCGATACCAACTAGATATAGTTGGGCTCACTTCTACGCACAGCCTTGGCTCTGGAACCAAACTCCTGGATGGGGGCTGGACTCTGTCCTTCTCTGGAGTTGCCTGGGGTGAGAGGCGGCGGGCAGGTGTGGGGTTACTTGTTGGCCCCCGACTGAGCGCCGCTGTGTTGGAGTTTGTCCCGGTGAATGAAAGGGTTGCCTCACTGCGCCTTCGGGTTGCAGGGGGGAAATCTCTGACTGTCGTGACGGCGTACGCACTGAACGCGTACAAGACTTCAATGCTCACGTTGGCAATGATGGAGAGACTTGGAGGGGAGTGACTGGGAGGAACGGCCTACCCGATCTGAAACCGAGTGGTGCTTTGTTGTTGGACTTCTGTGTGAGTCATGGATTGTCCATAAGGAACACCATGTTCGAGCATAAGGCAGCTCATAAATATACCTGGTACCAGAGCTCCTTAGGCCAACGGTCGATGATCGACTTTGTAGTCTCATCAGACCTGCGGCCGTATGTGCTGGACACTCGGGTGAAGAGAGGGGCAGAGCTGTCAACTGATCACCACCTGGTGGTGAGTTGGATCAGATGGCGGGGGAGGCTGCCGGACAGACCTGGTAAACCCAAGTGCATAGTGAGGGTGAACTGGGAACAGTTGGCTGAGGACCCTGTCCGGAAGATCTTCAACTCACACCTCCGGAGGAGCTTCTCCCTGATCCCGAGGGAGGCTAGGGACATGGAGTCTGAATGTACCCTGTTCAGAGCCTCCATTGTTGAAGCGGCAGCTTTGAGCTGTGGCCAGACGGTCGTCGGTGCCTGTCGTGGCGGCAACCCAAGGACCCGGTGGTGGACGCCACCTGTGAGGGAAGCCGTCAGGCTGAAGAAGGAGGCCTTCTGGGCTTGGCTAGCACGGGGGACTCCGGAATTGGCTGACAGGTACCGGCATGCCAAAAGGGCTGCAGCGACGGCTGTCATGGAAGCAAAAACTCGGGTATGGGAGGAGTTTGGGGAGGCCATGGAAAAGGACTTTCGGTTGGCCTCAAAGAGGTTCTGGCAAACCGTCAGGCGACTCAGGAAGGGCAGGCAGGGCCTCGTCCAGGCTGTTCTCAGCAGGGACGGGGAGGTCCTGACCTCAACTGAGGATGAGGTCGGACAGTGGAAGGAACACTTTGAGGAGCTCCTAAACCTGACTGACACGCCCTCCATAGAGGAGGCAGGGCCAGAAGATATAGGAGGGTCGTCACCCATCTCTCTGGCAGAGGTCACTGAGGCAGTTAGAAAACTCTGGAGTGGCAAGGCGCCAGGAGTGGATGAGATCTGCCCTGAAATGCTGAAGGCTTTGGATGTTGTTGGGCTGTCATGGCTGACACGCCTCTTCAACGTTGCGTGGGAGTCATCAGGGACAGTGCCTGTGGAGTGGTAGACGGGGATGGTGGTCCCCATTTTTAAAAAAGGGGACCGGAGAGTGTGCTCCAATTATCAGGGTATCACACTACTCAACTGTTCACCCTTGCACGGATACTGGAGGGATCATGGGAATTTGCCAATCCAGTCTACATGTGTTTTGTAGACCTGGAGAAGGCTTACGATCGTGTCCCCTGGGGTGTCCTGTGGGGGGTACTGCGGGAGTATGGGGTGCCAGGTTCGCTTCTGCGAGCCATTCGGTCCCTGTATAATCGAAGTGAGAGCTGTGTCCGTATTCTCAGTACAAAGTCAAACTCATTCCCAGTGAGTGTTGGACTCTGCCAGGGCTGTATCTTGTCTCCGATCTTGTTCTTAATTTTCATGGACAGGATCTCAAGTTGCAGTCGGGGTGAGGAGGGTGTCCAGTATGGTGGCCTTAGGATTGCGTCTCTGCTTTTTGCAGATGATGTGGTTCTGTTGGCCTCATCAAACTGTGACCTCCAGCACGCGTTGGGGCGGTTTGCAGCCGAGTGTGAAGCGGTTGGGATGAGGATCAGCACCTCCAAGTCCGAGGCCATGGCCCTATGCCGGAAAAAGGTGGAAGTTCAAGTATCTCGGGGTCTTGTTCATGAGTGAGGGTAAAATGGAGCGGGAGATCGTCAGGCGGATCGGGGCGGCGGAGGCAGTCTTGCGGTCGTTGTACCGGACTGTCGTGGTGAAGAAGAAGCTGAGTCAGAAGGCAAGGCTTTCAATTTATCAGTCGATCTTTGTTCTAACCCTCACCTATGGTCACGAGCTCTGGGTAGTGACCGAAAGAATGAGATCGCGGATACAAGCGGCAGAAATGAGCTTCCTCCGAAGGGTGGCTGGGCGCACCCTTAGGGATAGGGTGAGGAGCTCGGACACCCGGGAGGAGCTTGGAGTAGAGCCGCTGCTCCTCCGCATTGAAAGGAGCCAGTTGAGGTGGTTCGGGCACGTAGTCAGGATGCCTCCTGGACGCCTCCCTATGGAGGTGTTCTGGGCGCGACCAACTGGGAGGAGACCCCGGGGAAGACCCAGGACACGTTGGGAGAACTATATATCTCGGCTGGCCTGGGAACGCCTTGGGATCCCCCAGGGAGGAGCTGGTGGATGTAGCCGGGAAAGGGATGTCTGGGCTACCCTCCTCAGCCTGCTGCCACCGTGACCCGGTCCCGGATAAGCGGGAGAACATGATGATGATGATGATGATGATTTTCCCTGTTCCCTATTTTATTGATTCAACCCATGCCATTCCCTTTCCATTACGTCCCCAGACAACCATAGGCCTCAGTTGAAGCCCCCAACCTCTTTTTGTGAGTGTCTTTTCCCCTATTTGCTGTGGGTAGTGTAAGGGCCTCATGCTACACATGGAATGGTTTCTCACAATCCAAATTGTTAACCTGACACAAAACCTCACCCCATTTAATACCTTGGTACTGTGGTCTGCTGGGTACAGCTGGACCACAAACTGTGATGCTTACTGGTCAGAAAACACTTTGTGAGTGAGCTAACTTTTGTTAGGGTGGTCCAACTCATTGTTCACTTCTCATCGTTAAACTGTGTTTTTCAACCTAAATAGTGTTTGCATGAACTTCTCTCTTCTACTTTTTCTGACCATGCTGTGCATACAATTGACTTTGCTAGTCAAGATTTCAGAGGCTGGATTGCAAAAGTTGTGGTAATTTGTATGGTACTGTCAGGCGTGCAGTGGAGCTGGACCCAAACAGAACAGGATGTCAGCTAGGGAGCTGAGCTGGGCCAGGGAAACGGCCTCAGGAACAGGACAGGATGTCAGCTAGGGAGCTGAGCTGGGCCAGGGAAATGGCCTCGGGAACAGGGCAGGACATCAGCTAGGGAGCTGAGCTGGGCCAGGGAAATGGCCTCGGGAACAGGGCAGGACATCAGCTAGGGAGCTGAGCTGGGCCTGGGCAGCGGAGTCCCCCCCCCCCCCCCCCCCCAAAAAAAAAATCAGGTGAGGGGCGGAGACATACATAACAGGAGCACAAGACATATCAAAACAAAAGTACAAAACAAGGTGCAGGCTGTGACAGGTACCTTTTAGTTGGGGAGGAAGAGAATGGTTACAGTAGAATGACTAGGACCTCACTCCTTTTGCATGTTTCATCTTCACCATGTTTTTCAAGGGTCATCTGGGTCACTGCGACACTTTTTGACTGTCATTTGTCAGAAAACATTTTAAGTATTATAATCCACTCATTACATCAATTAGATCTTTGACAAAGTTGGTCAAACTGCTATAGTCAGACATTCAAAGGGCATCAAGAAGAACTGAATCATTAGTCTCCCTCTCCTTGCTCAGACAATAGCAAGGGTGCCTCTTCTAGCGCTACTCCTCAACTACCAGTGACTGAACGTTATGTTTATATTGTTAGAGAGAGGAACTATCGAAGGATTTATGGTTAATGTTTTCTATTTGAAGGTGCAGCACCTGTTGAGAATCAGGTGGAAGCAGTACCTAGACCCCCAGCTGTGTGTCTGCAGACTGGAAGGCTGTTTTTGTGTGACTTCCTTGATTGGGAAACTAAATGTGAGGTCAGGTGTCACCCTGTAGCTGAAAGAAATGAACCAGAAAAGGTCTTTTCAATTATACTTGGCATTTATGGGTCCTCTCATTGATTTGCAAAAGCAGTTCTTCCAATACCAGCAATATGAGGGGGAATCACTTTTTAAGTATTCATGAGCCCTGCCATACAACATCTGCAAGTAGCCATTGATAACAAGGGGAGTCAGTCAGCTTTTTTTATTATTATTATTATTATTGAAAAGCTTGTGGACAGAATTTGAGTTGAGCTGTAAAACGGACACTTTCAGACTTTATTTCAGTATCTAGTGAATCACCCTCATTCTAAGTTTAACTCTGCACGTGTTTTGTTTTTGTTTCTGTTGTTGTTTGCTTGCTTGTTTGTTTGTCTTTGTTTGTTTATGTGCATGTAAGTTATTTGCTTTTGTCCACTACTGTAATGATCATTTCTATCTGTGAGGTGAAAAATTTATTTTTAAGAACCTACTAAGGGTTGGTGGTAATAATGATCCCATACTACAATGTTATGTGATGTCCAAAAGGTTTAAGAGACCGGAGTTTTTGCTGACACTAAAGAATTGTATAGTTCATGTGTTAATAGTTTTTCTTTATTGGAAACTCCCATACAGTGAAGAGATGTTAAGTTCTAATGACTATTCTGATTTGTTTACTTTCTCTCTTTAATTATTTACATGTGAATAAACCAGTCTATTTGTTGTTACAAAAAGATAAGTCTGAACATTGGTCCTTGAGGGGGCATCTCATCTTTGTATTTGGAACCTGTTGAGGTGGGATAACAATTTCAGAAAACTATAGTTTCACCCACCTAGAACTTTGGGGTTTGCAAAGTGTCTTGTCCATATACCTGGGGCCTAGCACTCACCAGTTTAGCCATCCACACCTTAGTTTAGGAAGAGAGATGAACTGAGTTGGAGGAAGATCCCCTATGATCCTTCTTTGTGGCTGTGACCTTTCAAGGCTACAGAGTGCTATACTGAACTCCTATCAAGGTATGCTTGCTTTTTACCCATTTGTAACTGATTTACATGATGCAGCTGGTGTACCTGTCTGTAACTGTACATTACATCAACAGATCTATTTATAAACTTGGTAAACTGAATCCCAGTGTCTTAATATTTTGCTTCAGTTATGGCTTAAGAGAGGACATGTCTGCCCACTTTATGTGGTGGTGTTCACAACTACTGTAAAGAATGTGCTCAATGATGACCAAATTTCTGAAATTTTGTAATAACAAACAATATTTGTTTTTAATCCTCCAAATTGCACGTAGCTGGAAAATCTATTAGCAAAGTTAACCATACAATGTACTTATATTTAGCCATATTATGGATTTACATTTATTTTCTGAGCTGCCTGGATATTCCTAATTTTGTACCTTTAATACTCAGTCTTCTTACTCAGCAGTTCATGTGATGAAATGAACGTGCCATTATCTAGTCATTGACGCTCGTCTATACGTGTGAAGAAATGCTGAGGTTCTTATCAGTATTGAGCTGTCCTAAATAATTGCCATTGAAGTAAATACCCTTACCATAACACGCACACACACACAGTCACCCCGATAATGCTGTACTTTGGCATTCTAATACTACTGCACTCAAACCAAAATCTCTTTATAACCTGTTTTTGCAGGTTAAGCAAATAAAAAGCAGAAAATTATGGAACTTGTGGGTTAAATCATAGTGTAGGTTACATTTCATCTGTAAATAAATTTAAGTATGATGATGACTTCTCAAATATTTTAAGATTTAAAATGAGTTTGGCTGATATTTTAAACCATGGATAATTCAGGGCATAAATAATTGGATTCATACATGAATTCAGGTACATAAACCAACGAAGAAAAGTCTCCAGAAGAGATAAAGATGTGATCTTTTCCAGTGAAAGAGTCAAAATGTAATACGGCATCCAACAAAGAAGATAAATGACAACAGTAATACCTAAGGTTTTTGCTGCTTTCCTTTCAGACTTTTTAAGAGTGTGACCATTACCTCCAAGTTTGGTGCTAACTGTTACAGAGTTAATAACCTTGACCTGATACTTTGCTACACAGTAAATTCTCAAGTATAATACTATAACAATGAGACAAGGGGCAAGCAATGAAACAAAGACGTCAATGACCACCCAAATGAAACTGATGACAAGACGACACTCGCCATGGCATGTGCTTCTTGTCTCTGCATAAAATATATGATTGTGTAGCATACACACAGAATAAACGGAGGAGCATAACCAGGTAATAGAGATACAAAATGTAGCCTTATGAAGAGTCACTTTAAAGGTGTAATGCAAAGGATCACTCACTGCAATATATCGGTCAACAGATATAAAGACTATATTACCAAGAGAAGCAGAAACAACCACAAACAGAACGACTGGAAATGATACACAAAACACATCTCCAAAATACCAGCATGTTTCAATTAATCGAATGCCCTCCAATGGCATAACAAACAATCCAACAATCATATCTGCCACAGCCATAGAAAGGATGAGCAAGTTGGTTGGAGTATGCAGCTGTTTGAAGTGAGAGATGGAGATGATCACCAACAGGTTCAGAATCACAGTGCAAACTGACACTGATAAAAAGAAGAGGTACATAATAATATATTCAAACTTAGGTCGCAAATTCCTATTGCATGATGAGTTGTCCAGTGGATAACAGTATTGCATATCCATGACGTTCAAGTTTATCAAAGTATCTTATGTCTTCAGAAGCCTGTCTGAATGTGAGAGTCATTACGAGCTTTCAGTATATTTTTAGTTTTCTTGTCCTTTACACTATGCATGTGGATTCTGCAAAAACTCCATCAAATCAGTTTTTATATGTTTGAGGGGAACTTACTCCTCCCTTATTATGACGTGATAAAATTAGCCATTGAAAATACCTCCCCATATTCTTCTGGCAAGCTCCCAGCTGACAATAACGCTAAAAAATCTATAAAATAATAATAGCAATTTGTATATGCCATAAAGGGTTTAAAAATAATCAATAAAGTGATTTGGCTATATGCATGAATGTAGACAATGGAAACCTGCATCACCAATTGTTTTAATATCTTTGAGGTTTAATGCATTATTACTGACTTATGGCTGAGGTTCATGACCAGACTCAAACATCTTCAGGTGAATGCTATCCAGTCATATACTTGTCCCGAAACTGTTTTGCAGATGTGGTGAGGAATGCTGTCACAACTTCACATGTAAAAGAAGTGTACTGCATATTTATCTCTTGGTTTGGTTTGTGATATGACATTTTAATTAGGCCTCCAGTTACGTTGGCATATGTTAAAAAGTTCTATTTGAGGTTTTATTAGAGATTCTGATCCAATCTAATCAAAGTGTGGCTATGATAAAATAAATAATATTATTGGCTTCCAAATAGTTTCAGACAAAAAATTTTATATGCATGTCAACATCACAATTTTACCACTACTATTGTCACAGCCTGCACCTTAATTTGGACTCTTGTTTTGATATGTCTTTGTGCGCCTGTTCTGTGTCCGTCCCTCACCTGTTCCTGTTTGTTGTATTTATTAACCTCGTTCTCCCCTTGTTAATTTCGTCCAATCATGTTTGCCCTGTTTAGTTTTCCTCTTGTATTTAAGCCCTTGTGTTTCCCCTGTCTCTTGTCTATCGCTGTTTGTGTTTTGAACACACTGTTTTCGCTGCACCTTTTTGTTATCAGTTTTGTTTCAGTGTGCACCTGTATTTTGATCTTCTTTTTGTAAGTAAAGTCCTCCTTTTGTCACCTTCATCATCGTGTCTTGCACTTGGGTCCTGCACCACTCCACCGGCGTGACAACTATACTCAAACTAACCGTAATTAGAAAATAAATTGTGTAGTCGAACTTAGAGTTTATTTCAGATGTTCTTCAAAACTGCTTGCTGGGATAAGGGACAATTTTCTTTTTGGTGCCTTAAATGTGTCCTGCAGTGCAATACTTCGTTAATCACTTTTCATGTAATGGAACGTGTCTGTGAAGGAGTGTGTCACATCAAAATGCCATTCTGATCATTCAAGCGACTTTCTTAAAATGGTTTTGGTGTAACCTTTATTACTTATAGTCATTTTCTTACATTCTCAGAACAAAAACATCTTCTGGCATAGGATGCAAATTTCTCTTTTTAAAGTTCAGAGAACAGTTTAGCCTTCAAATCTTTGTTCAGAAAGAATAAAACTGCTGCTTTTGTTTGGTAACATTCATGCTTGTCTTATGAAGCTTAACAATATTTTTGCCTTGGAAAAATAGAGAAAATCCCTCTGTCCTTGTAACGGCTGTGTAATAAGCCGCATATACAGGCCGCCCTATTGATACAGTTTTCACCCCATTTATCATTTATGTACATATATACATACAATTATATTGTCACCCTCTTGTCTGTTTTTTGGTGTACATGTGTTGGTGCTCCATGTCTTAGTCTACCTGTTGATGTCCGTTGTGGGGAAAACATTTCTTTGCATTATGATTGTTATTTTTTGAAGGAAGGTGTGCCTAATGATGTATTGTCATGATGAAGTACTAATTTTGCAGGGATCTCTGTTTGCTAAATTACTATATGCTGCAAAAATTATCTAAATGTATGAACCATGTGTCTGGGGAACAAACACCAAGTATCCTGTGCTCCATGAGAAAGTTATCTCGCAAACC
This sequence comes from Chanos chanos, assembly GCF_902362185.1. Lineage (NCBI taxonomy): Eukaryota > Metazoa > Chordata > Actinopteri > Gonorynchiformes > Chanidae > Chanos > Chanos chanos. The sequence goes on from NC_044509.1 coordinate 8,984,670, forward strand.
CGTATGCATGTCCTTGGACTTGCTTGTCTTACTCTATGAAAGGCTCTGCATTACTTAACCTCAGTGAGAACTGCACTTCATCTCCAGGGTGTGCTTCTCCCATGCACATGACATGAAGACTGATTCATGATATCAACGTTGGTTGATTCTTCTGAGACTTAGCAATTCTCTTCCAGATAGAAGAATTTCCCTCACACCATGTGTGTTGGAGCACTGGAGCACTTCTTGAATGTGTAGGTAGCCTGCATTGTGTTAATGGACACACAGAGTCCTGCACTGGACTCGAACTTGGGCATGAGAGTCAGGTGTGCTAGCAAGGACGCTAAAACCGATGGGTACTAACCTCCATTGCTAGCATGCCTCTCTAGGTTTTAGGGAGTGAGGTTTATTCACCACACAGCACTGTACCTGCTGGCGACCGTTACATTCACCCCCTAAACCTCACTCCCATCATGGGTTCATGGCACCAATTAGCTCTTTTCCGCTAGGACGGTGCTGGAGCCTGTGCCGATGCTGGTGTGGAGCCAGTGCTGCCTTGGTGCTTTTTGAGAACTGGTGTCGTATGAAATATGGAACGGGATTAAAACTGAAATGGGTGCGTCCAGAAATGCATCAAATTCTGTCTGCAGTTATTAGTGTTAACCTTCACATTTGGAGGTACCAAACTGTGAAATGGCTGTTAAAGATACAACATACTTTAAATAAGTAAAGCGTGAAAGAGTGAAATTCCACTTTTGTGGTGTATCTAATCCCTTTACAGTACGTTTGGCTAACCGGGCCACTAATAGAGATAAGCGATACTTTGCCCATATACCTTGGCTCAATAAATTGATTGTAGATGACACGATGATATGGGATGTACATTAAGCATCACACAATACATTAAGCATCACACAGTGGTTAAACCTTCTCAAAGATTATATATCCATAGAACAAATTTCATCTCAGCATCAAATCTCACACTTTGAAAACATTTGGGGTTCTTTTATGAGTTCACTGGACTTCCCTATTAACTAACTCCACCAACACCAACACAAACACACACACACACACACACACACACACATTACAATCCCCCTACGAAATCTTACTTCCTCCCTTTCATCATCTTGCACTCGGATCTCGTACCTCCCACATCCACACATATACTTCCCCACTACTTCCATACAACCCATTGTATGCAATACTTGGTCTTGTCTTGTCTTATGTCAGTCTGTCTGTCTGTCTGTCTGTCTGTCCGTCCACCTGCTTGGTTTTGTCATGTCCCATTATGGCCAGTGATGTCAGTTTGTCTGTCTGTCTGCCAACTTAGTCTTGTCATGTCTTGTCATGCTTGTGTTTTTATGCGCCTGTCTGTCCTTTAGCTTGTTGTTGTTATGTCTCATCATTCCTCTATCTGTAGGTCTGTCCTGTCTGTCCGTCTGTCTGTCTATCTAGGAATTATGAGGGAGGGAGGGAGAAGGAAGGGTGGGTTGTGGAGCGACTTCACTGAACGTACTGAATTTGCACTTGTTTAAAATAAATAAATAAAGTTGTCCTCCGAAGAGGGGGGGTGGTGGAGGGCCAAAAAAAAAAAAAAAAAAAAAGATATGGGATGTACATTACATGTCTATACGAATGAAATTATTGTCGTGAATTTGTAGCATGGTAGTATGTCTAGTAATTAGATATCATGTGTTGCTCCTATATTTTAATTAATTGATTTTCCCACTTTGATTTTGAAATGCACAGTTATATTGTGGACAGAATTTGACGCATTTCCAGTGAAAATGGCTGACCGGATGCACCAAGTGGAAAACCGCATGTATCTGTTCCAGATTTCATGCCGTTCCATATTTCATATGACACCAGCCCACATTTCCACAGGTTTGGGAGCCGAACCGTAGGGACAGTTTGGGTAACTTCCGTGGGGAATGAATCATGGTGGACAGAACACATCTGCTATGCTGGCTTTAATAAATTTACTTTTACGCTAGGTTTCCACACAGCGAAACACCTCGTGAATTTTGCCAAACAACTTTAGGCTCTGGGGGCAAAATTCACGAAAACAGCAAGCCTGTCACTTAGCTCAAAAGTTCAAATGCTTAAATGAAGGTCTACAGTGGCCTGTTTGCACCGACCAGAGCCGTTGAGGGAGTTTTTTCGACCGCTCTGGCTCCGACTACGTTCATGTGACATACAAACAACAACACGTGTCGATATAGACACAAATGGTTGCCCATACATCTTTTAATCATATACACATTTTTCTGTTACATATAGCCTGGTCAAACTTTTTTTGTCACTCCCACCTCTCTAGAAAACGTCACATACCAAATGCATCACATACTGATCCGATTGGTTCTCGCGTGGTTCTCATTTGCATAGCCACTGACGTCAGCAGTTCCAACTTTTGGGACCAGCAATTCTGCAGTGGCACTCCTTTTTGGCACCGGCACCAGTATTTTTTCAGTGGTCCTAGATTGGGCACCAGCACCGCGTCAGTGGAAAAGGGGTAAATGTAACCTGTGTTGTATAGACAGACACACACAGCCCCACACTGGACTCAATCACGCAACCTCATGGGAGTCGGACGCGCTAGCAAGGAGGCTAAAACCCATGGATAATAGACACAGTCATCAGCACACATCTTGTGCATGCTTCTGTACCCACTGTCTACCACTAAATGTAGAGGTGAAGTTGTTTTACTATTGGTTTAGCCCCCTGCACCGATCTTAGAAGCAAGAGCAAACTTAACTCATCTTTCTTTATTTGAACATTTCATTTTTATTATTATTATTATTATTACTGTTGTTGTTTATTATTATTATTATTATTATTATTATTATTGTTGTTGTTGTTGTTGTTGTCTGTCATATTTGGGGTTTTCCAGTGGTTCATTTGAATTCTTCTCATTCAGTTTATATTTCCTGTAATAAAACCCTCCCATTTCTGTGCCCCTCTTTTGGCCCGTACAGTACAGTCCTTGTCACAACCTGCACCGCCATTTTGGACTTTTGGTTTGCCATGTCTTTGTGCTCCTGTTCTTTGTCTGTCTCCGCCCCTCACCTGTTCCTGTTTTGTCTCATTATTACCTTGTTAATTTTATCCAATCCTGTGTTGCCCTGTTCAGTTCTCCTTCTATTTAAGTCCTAGTGTTTGCCTTGTACTTTGTCTATCGTTGTTTGTGTTTTTGCACACTGTTATGCTGCACCTTTTTGTTATCAGCTTTTGTTATTTGTTTGCACTGTATTATGGTCTTCATTTTAAGTAAAGCCTTCCGTTTTATCACCGTCAACCATCGTGCCTTGCACTTGGGTCCTGCACCACACCACCAGCGTGACAGTCCTTTACAAAGTGACTATACAGTATTAAAAAAAAAAAGTGCTGTTTGTCTAAACAAGTGGAAACATATCTGATCTGTACTCAAAATAACCTAGGATAACAAAGTAAGATATGAAGATGATGGCTCAAATATTTTGAGTGTTAATAAGTGCTTAACTGATACCCTGAACCAAGGGTAAAACAGCGCATATATTATTGGGTTCACGCATGAGTTCATATTCATAACCCAAGCAAAAAAACTGGTTAAAGTTGATGCAGAATTCATACCACCCTCAACTAGAATGGAAATGTAATATGGTACCCAAGAGAGCATATAAATTGCAACAACTATACCTAAAGTTTTTGCTGCTTTCCTCTCAGATTTGGAAGCCACGCCATCGTCGTTAGATTTTAAATTTACTTTAACAGACTTAATCACATTAGCCTGACGTCTTGCAACGCAAAATATTCTCATATACAAGGAGCATACAACAAAGCATGGTGCAATTAAGGAACAAAAAAGGTCAATAAAAAGCCAAGAGAAGCTGTTCACAAGCACACACTCTCCATAGCATGTGACGTGTGTCTCTGGATAAAATAAATGATTAAACAATATACATACAGAATACATAAGAGAACAAGACCAGCAAATGAATATACAAATCAAAGTTTTACCTTTGGTTACAAAAGACGTATAGCGTAATGGATCACTCACAGCAATATAGCGGTCAATGGATATGAAAACCATATTGCCTAGAGATACTGATATAACAGTATAGCCAATCAACGGGTAAATGGAGCAAAACACATCCCCAAAGTACCAGCAATTTTCAATTAGTCGTATGCTCTCCAAGGGCATGACAAAAAATCCTACAGTCAGATCTGATACAGCCAGAGAGAGGATGAGGAAGTTTGTTGGAGTGTGGAGCTGCTTGAAGTGAGAAATAGAGATGATCACCAGCAGGTTCAAGAACACTGTTAACACTGACAAAGAGGCAAAAAATATGTACATCATAATGTTTTCTCCTCTAGTCCGCAAAGCCTTCATACAAGAGAGGTTTTGAAGTGGAAAGCAATACTGAATTTGTTGGTTTTCTTCCACTGTAAGGCGGTTATCCATCCTGTTCAAGTAACAGATTACCATTTGAGGATGAATTCTTATGGTGTAGCTCAAGAATGATTGAGATTTTTAAACATATGTCAGCTCTCCAGTCCAGCTCCTCAATGCTCTCTAGCCATTGGCAGCTGGTTTTATATGTTTTATGAAACTCCCCTCCTATTTTTTATGACGTGTTCATTCATAATTTTTAAGACCTCCCACTAATGTTAGGCAGATTCTTATCCAGCAAAAGGCCTTTTCAGAAGGCCGTCTACCACATAGTGCTGTGCCAACTCATAATATATGTAGATACATTGAATATTAAAGAGAGTGCATCAAATGTGACAGCCCAAGAAACATTATGCAGTATAATGAAGCATAAAGGATATGCGCTGACATCACTTTCCCACCAGAATACTGTGGACTGAGTGACAAAACATGCTGCAAAATGGCTTTTAGTTGCGGAAACTGCGAAACGGGGAGTAAAATAAGCCATTATCTGCTTAAATTAAAGGCAGCTAGATTTGACAGTGAACCTTACAACTCACCAAAGAACCAGCATCACCAAATTGCTCTCACACATCTCTTGTTATGGGCTCTCTCCCATCTTAAAAATTCTAACTGAAATACATAAGGATTTCCTATATCTTCTAATGTCAGGAAAATATGTGTAGTGCAGGAGGAAGCAAGCTAGCGATAAGCTATGTTCAGGGGTGGACAGTAATGAAATACATTTACTTGAGTACTGTACTTAAGTACATTTTTCGAGTATCTGTACTTTACCTGAGTGTTATTTTTTTGGAAACTTATGACTTTTACTCCACTACATTTGAAATACAAATATTGTACTTTTCACTCCACTACATTTCTATGAAGGTTGTCGTTACTCGTTACTTTAATGCATAGCTTTGAAGTCAGCGGATGAATTTTCTTTTCTAAAATGCGATAGGCCATATTGTGTTCATCACAGGGGAAAAACCAATCACAGTAAACTACTCCAATGCTGTCAGTCAAGTGCGTGCTGCATTTTTTTATAACAACTGAACTTGGCGGTTTTACTGATGGCTACTACAATGGAAGATAAAGAGTATAAAGATAAAGGTACCTCACCAGAGCAGCCATGGCCATATCTTAAGTCCATGTCTGAGATTTTTGAAATCAACTGGTTTCCAAGCTAACTGCTTCCTGTATGCGTTCGCGCGCTGTGTTCGCCTAACACTTACAATCATTTGCCACAGTAGATATGAGATGTGACTTGAAAATTGCGATTTAGATGTTTGTGAATGTGTGATGAATCTGGTAACAGAGGCAGACCACAATTTCTACGGAAACCAGTTGGCTTGAAAACCATTTGGGGCATAACACCGGGTCCTGTGTGAATCCACTGCTGACGCATACTAATTGTTAGCTAGTGAAAATGCAGAGTTAACGTTACTGACAAAAATCCTTTCAGAAATATATGTTTTAATCTTGTCAGGTAAACACCGTAATATTTGTAAGGTCAGCGGATTCGCGAAGGACCCGGTCCCAATTAGATGAGGGGGGCAGGAATCAAGCGGTGACGATAGTCATCCAGCTGTTTCACATTTCAGACAATGCTATGTGGTAGAAGTAAAATTAACCTAGCCTACAACATTATGACGTGTTTATCCTTTTAAGGCCAATCTGAGTCAACCTAGTGCCTGTTTAACTGAAGCTATACACTGTCTTTTATAGAGGGAGCATTTGGTTCAACTGTGTTTCTATAGGCTTTGTAGCATATTCCACAAGCTTTTAATTCTACAGGTTCTACAAGCATATCGGTGCATTCAGTAGGTTGTTTCAGAGTCATTAGACTCTGTAAATGCATTGTTGCAACAATACAACAATGCGATGACATTAAAAAGAAAATGTACTTTTGAATACTTAAGTATTTTTGAAAGCAAGTACTCCAGTACTTTAACTCAAGTAAAAATTGAACTGAACAACTTTTACTTGTATAGGAGTAATATTTGACCAGGAGTATCTATACTTTGACTCAAGTAATGGAGTTGTTTACTTTGTCCACCTCTGGCTTTGTTACGCTTTTTCCCTATAATGGTCGTCAATGGAGAGGAAAATGCTTAATGTGAAATAAAAACCATACTCCTAGAATTTCGGTTTTGACATTTTGGCAGGAGGAAGTGTTTCTGACAAGAGATGTCCAATATCTGCAAGAACCAACTGCTCTCACAACTAGAGATGGACGAGATACAAAACGATTGCTATGGCATGGGGGAACCAGGACGAAAGGCCAGGGGGAAATGTCATCATCCCCACACCCCTAGAGGTACCAAGTCCCAATAAGCCCTTGCGATCTGAACGCAAGAGCAGCTGGACAAGGCTGGATTGAAGGGCAGTACAGAGGCCTGGCAAGCCACTGATCATGGCAATGTCAAAAATGGACTGTTTTAGGACAAGTGGGGGGATGGGGAGATTGTATGTTTTATTGCAAAGTTGGAGTGTGTTAAATATGGGCTGTGGGGTTGCCGCTGTGTGTTTTTGTTGGTTCTGCTCTCTCTCTCTCTCTCTCTCTCTCTCTCTACTCCCGTACCTGCCAGCAGAGCCAATTAGTAACCTTAGTGACGGGCGGAGCGGAGTTATAAAAGGGGCGATGGTCCAAGATGGCGCGTTCTCTTTTACCGCAGTTGCTGACACCTTGCCGAACCGAGAGCTGTGCCTAACCGAAAGCTGCACCTAACGCCGACGAATCGACTGCCAAAAGGGACGTGTTAACTCCCTACGACTTAGTGTGAGTGAATGCAAATCGACATTTCCCTGTAGTCACACACATTCGCTTATCGTTGCAGCATTGCCCGTGAAGCTGTTTGATTTGGAAAGACTATGCCACAGGGCCGGAACACCGCCAGCTGCCGGTCAGCTAACCCGGAAAGAGGACTCCCTCGACGGAAGGAATGTCCGCACTTCCCAGCAAAGACGGAAACTCTCAAAACAAGAGACTTTGATACATTTGCAGAGCCGGTATTAGAGTAATTTGTTGTATTTTATTTCTTCCCAATTTTTATATGGTTTGTACTTGTTTTAATCATTTCATTGGGCTGTTTGATTTTATTTTATTTTTTATGGTCTCGGCGCTGCTTCTCCCGACGAGACGAACCCCTCAAGTTTGCGGTGTATCGTGTGAGTAGCGAATAGCGCAGTCAGTTCTTTCTAATGATTCTTTCACATATTGGTGTAGCTTGGGGGGTTTTTTTGTCAGGTTTTCTTTATTTTCACTTTTACCGACTGACTGCAATTTCATTGCGTTTGCTGTGACCGTGTTTTTGGATGTTTTATTCATCGAGTCTTTTACTTCCTGGTTTGGATGAGGAGGTCGTTTTTAGTTTACCTCCGTGGGGGCAGCGTCTTAGAGCCTTAACTTTTTAGCCCATGGTCTTGGTTGTATTGTTTGTGTTTTATCAATTATACGTGTGTGTTTTTTTTTTAAACCTTGTTTGTAATAGAGCATCTTTTTAATTGCGCATCTGAGATTGCTCTGGCTGGTGTCTCAGGGATTTTACGTAGCCTGAACTTGAGGGGAGAGTGCGACTTTACAGTAATATAGTTGCTGAAACAGGTGGAACCAGCAGCTGAATTATTAACTGATTGAACAAAAGGAAACAGAGCACTAACTAAAACAGAATGCTAAATGGCCATCAGAAGGGGAAAGTAAGAACCCGGAGTAAGATACAAACCTCTGCGAAACTACTTTGTGATCTCTGAGTGGCAACACCACACAAGATTAGTGTTGAGGTCAATGGCAATCTTAGAAAATGTATGATTATTTTTAGTCAGCACCTTTAAATTTGCTTTGAAGTCAGTCACTCTGCTACCCTGATAACATTGGACTAAGGTCGTTAGTGTCGCTACCCTCACATTTTTTTTTTTTAAACATTACCAGAGCTCTTTCAACTGGGACCTCAGGTACCTTGAAATGCAAGGATTCTTAATGGCTTATCCCCCTCCAGGGATGATAAACGGACATTCAATATGATTTGAGCACTGTTTTTTGGGGGGTTTTTTTGGCTGAATCCGGTAGGAAAGGTAGACTAATAGAAGGAAACATTTCTTCTAAGAGTTTATTGTCCCAAATGCAGTTTGTGAAGAGTGGTATCACCGAAATGACTAACTCCACGGTTGGTGCCAAAATGATACATGGACTTTAATAAATTGGTCTGTGATAATTAGCTATTTTTTGTTTGTTTGTTTTTGGGGTTTTTTTGCTTTTTTTCACTGAACTCACCAACTGACTTATTGGAAAATTGGAATAGACAAATGATAAAGGAATGTCCAGCATAATTGCTCACAGTTTGAGAAGTACACCGTCACCCTGTTAATGCTAGTACTTTTGCTTTCAAAACAAAATTTCTCTCTCTCTTTATAAGCCGATTTTTGGTTTAATTGGTCTTATGACACTTTAATTAGGCCTCCAGTCATGTTGGCATACGTTAAAATGCAACCGATCCTCCCGACCACGCCTCTTCTCCACCATTGCCCTGCGGTGGTGGAACGACCTCACTCAAAGTTAGGACTGCGGAATCCCTTACCATCTTCCGCAAGAAACTGAAAACCCACCTCTTCAGAACCCACCTGTCCCCCAACGCCTAACCTCCCTCCCTTAGAGGGAAAAAAAAAAAAAAAAACTTGTCTTGTATCTATGTTTCTATTTTCTTGTATCTAGTATTCCAGGGGCGCAATACGAAGGGGCATATTGACGCTCAGTCTTATTGTGATGTCTGCTTATGAGGTATTAGGAATCTGACTGATGCACTGATTGTAAGTCGCTTTGGCTAAAAGCATCTGCCAAATGCTAAATTGTAAATTGTAAATAAATCACAGAGTTTCATGTCAAATAATACTAAATTAAAACTCTGAAAATCAGTCACGATTCTGATATGATCTAATCAAATTGTCAGGATGATATAATAAATAATATTATTAACTTTCAAATAGTTTCAGACACAAAATCTTGTGTGCATGCGAACCATGATTAGACAAAAAATTGTGGGGTCAATCCTAGAGTTTAATTCAGATGTTCCACAAAACTGCTAGCTAGAGTTAGGGACGGTTTTCTTTTTGGTCCTGCAGTGCAATATTTTGTCAATTACTTTTCATATGATTGAACATTTGTTGCGAAGAGTGTATCACATCTCAATGCTATTCTGATCATTCAAGTGACTCTTTCTTAAAAAGGTCTTGGTGCACCCTTTATTACTTATGCAGTCATTTTCTTAAATTCTCAGAACAAAGACATCTTCCGGGCATAGGATGAAAATTTCTCTTAAGGTTAAAAAAACAGATTAGTCTTCAAAATATTTGTTCAGAAAGGATAAAGCTGCTACTTCTGTGTGGTAACATTGTTTCTTATGGACCTTAATAATATTTTCACCTTGGAAAAAAAGAGAAAATCCCTTTGTCCCTATTGTGGGACTATAGTGAGCTGCACATATAGGCTGCCCTACCTGTATAGATTTCACCCCATTTATCAAGTGAATACATATACACAGCATTGTATTGCCACCTCTTTGTCTGTTTTTTGTCTGCTGCTGGCCACTAGAGTATATGTACGTGTGTTGGTGCTCCATGTCTTTTGATCCAGTCTACCTCTGATGTCTATGTGCCAGTGTGTTAGAGCACTGGAGTGTTTGTTATATGTGTCGAGGTGAAGTTGTTGTTCTACTGTTGGTTTAGACCTCTGCATTAAATTTAGAGGCAAGAGCAAACTTAATTCATCTTTCTTTGTTTGAACATTTCGTTGTTATTATTATTATTATTATAATTATTATTATTATTATGTTGCTTTCTTTCGTAGTACTTTGGGTTTTCCATTGGTTCTTTTGAATTTCTCTCATTTAACGTATACTTCCTGTATATTAAAAGAAATGCACTAACACTCCTGTCTCTGTGCTCTCCTTTTGGCCTGTCCAGTACAGTCCTTTAATATGTAGCTATGAATTCTCTCAAGAAGAATTTGTTGTAGTCAAAACAAGTGGAAACATACATATATCTGATTTAATATCAAAATATCCTAGTGCACCAAAGTAAGATATGAAGATGATGGCTCAAATATTTTGAGTGTTAATATGTGCTTCACCCCTCCTGGAATCGCAACTTTATCCTGGTGGAGGGGTTTGTGAGCCCCTGTTATCCTGGGAGCTGTGCTGCCTGGAGCATGTAGCTCCTGGTAGGGTCACCCAAGGCAGAGAGGTCCCAGGTGAGGGGCCAGACAAAAAGCGATTCTGAAAGCCCTTATGATCAGCACCCACATAGAAACAGGCAACTCGCCCAGAATAGGGAGACCGGGGCCCCCTCCTGGAGCCAGGCCTGGGAGGGGAGCTCGTAGGCGAGCAGCTGGTGGCTGGACCTGCCACGGGGTCCAGCCAGGCTCAGCCCGAACGAGCCACGTGGGGCCGCCCTCTCGTGGGCCCACCACCTGCAAGAGGAGAAATAGCGGCCAGGTGCGATGCCACACGGGTTGGCGGGATGGGGCGCGGGCCCCGGCGGACTGGACTTACGGTACAGAAACTGGCTTTTGGTACGTGGAATGTCACCTCTCTGGGGGGGAAGGAGCCGGAACTTGTGCAGGAGGTCGAGCGATATCAACTAGATATAGTTGGGCTCCTTTCTACGCACAGCCTTGGCTCTGGAACCAAACTCCTGGATGGGGGCTGGACTGTCCTTCTCTGGAGTTGCCTGGGGTGAGAGACGACGGGCAGGTGTGGGGTTACTTGTTAGCCCCTGACTGAGCGCCGCTGTGTTGGAGTTTGTCCCGGTGAACGAAAGGGTCGCCTCACTGCGCCTTCGGATTGGGCAGAACTGAGAGGGGCAGAACTGTCAACTGATCACCACCTGGTGGTGAGTTGGATCAGATGGTGGGGGAGGCTGCCGGACAGACCTGGTAAACCCAGGCGCAAAGTGAGGGTGAACTGGGAACGGCTGGCTGAGGACCCTGTCCGGAAGATCTTCAACTCACAATGGAGGAGTTTCTCCCTGATCCCGAGGGAGGCTGGGGACATGGAGTCCGAATGGACCCTGTTCTGAGCCTCCATTGTTGAAGTGGCAGCTTTGAGCTGTGGCCAGACGGTCGTCGGTGCCTGTCGTGGCGGCAACCCAAGGACCCGGTGGTGGACGCCACCTGTGAGGGAAGCCGTCAGGCTGAAGAAGGAGGCCTTCTGGGCTTGGCTAGCACGGGGGACTCCGGAATTGGCAGCTGGTTTTATATGTTTTATGAAACTCCCCTCCTACTTCTTATGACAAGTTCATTTATAATTTTTAAGACCTCCCACTAATGTTAGGCAGATTCTTATCCAGGAAAGGGCCTTTTCAGAAGGCCGTCTACCTCATTGCACTATACCAACACTAATGTTTGGAGACACATCAAACTTGACAGCCCAAGAAACATATAATAAAGTATACTGACAGAAAAACTACAGATACATTAGAATATATTATGAATACAAACACATATGTCAATATACATCCTCCAGTACCCTAATCAAGAATATAGTCATAGCGGCTAATATATGAGCGAGGAAGGAGGAAGGTAGGGACATAATTAGTGGAGAGATAGAAGAAACCACAGGAAAGCTGCAACTACAGCCTGGCAATGGACATTGAGAGGGTTCTGGTAGCCAGCCAATATGTTAACAATCAAATTCACAGTGACAACTATACTGAAATGCAGAAAGATACAAATCGACATTAATTAGATAAGTCTATAGATCTGTCTTTAGGTGTTTAATAAATATTGTATCCATGATTTTGTCTGTGTGTGTGTGTGTGTGTGTGTGTGTGTGTGTGTGTGTGTGGTTCAATGGCCTTCAGGGTCTATGCTGAAACAGATGACAATTTTTTGGTCCAGGAGGCTGCATCTCACTAGCCTTTGAGCACCAGATCATTTGCTCTTCAATAGTGCTACAATGCTGATGTACTGCTGACCCCACTTTTCAGAAATATAAGCTATAGCTTTGCTTTTATCAAAAACAACACCTGTCAGGTTTTAAGTGAAATTTACAAGTTAAGGGAATTTTAAGTGAAACGCTTCCATTTAGTATCGCACTCCTATGCTAAATAGAATACAAATGGTAAAATAAAATACAAAATATATTACTACTTACTCTGAGTTAGTTAACTCAGTGTAAGTAGTAAACCTCAGAATAGAAAAGCCCTATGGCTTCATTCTCCTAGCAAAACAAACCCATAGGACTCTTCTATTAGGAGGTTTACTACTTGCCTGAGCTAATTAACTGTGAGTTTTCACTAAACCCGCTTTCTGGAATACCCTCCAGGATACTCAGGAATATACAAGGTTATTTACAACAGCACATGCAAGAACTGATCCACTGAACAGGGTACAGATGCTGAGACAGAGCAGTACTAACAAGGGACACAAAATCACAGGCTATCACCACTAGGCTTTTCAAGAACTCACCATGACACGGCCCTATATTAACAATGACTCACAGAGTAACAGAGGGTGGTCTTGAACAGCAGGTCTTGAAAAAAGGCAGAAGAAATCCAAGGAGCCCACAGCCTCTGAGCCATATCCTACCTTCAAAGACTATCCTCCAATCACAGCCACTCTCCTCCCACTTGGACTCAAGTTACTTTCCTGTGAAACCCTTTTTATACTTGGGGTGGGGGATAAATTCCTGGGATGACTTAGTCTAAACTTAACCTACTGCAAATATGAATCACAAATGGACACCTTTTGGGTATTTTGTGCAAGAAAATATAACCTAAAGGAAACAAAAGTACGCCGTTACTTCTTGGACAAGGTATACTTAGCTAGCTATATTTGGCTTCAGCAATTTACCACTGTAACATAGCTAACACTACTTACACAAGCAAATTCAAACCTGCTGCTAATATTGGCCATGCTTTGCCATCTGTGTCGCTATTGACTTGATCATCATCAAATAGGCCAGGGCTATTATTATTGCCTATGTAAATTTAATCCAATTAAATTGGCCAGTTTAATCATGGATGGCTTTGTGCAACTAATTCGTTCATAAACATTTATTGTTGCAGTTATATCTCACATATTTCATAATGTGATTTTGACTGACACAAAAGTTATCATAAGTAAGACTGCAAAACTGACAAAGTAGCCATAGCAACCCTCTCAGTTATTTACAGCAGTGATGTCATTAGATCCTATCATTCGGGGCTATAGCCCCAAATATTTCAAGCCTAGCCCCAAATATTTTCACCCTGAAAAAGGAGGTGTTTATAGCAAAACAACAGACAGACTGTGTAAAGAGCGGAACTTGACTTGCAGCGTCTGAAGGAGGGGGGAGTAATCAAGTGCTGCACAGTGCACACAAAGTTGTAAGATGCGCACATCCAGATGAAAAGCTCCGGTTGTCTTAGCCTTGGACTTAGCCCTTGATCTTTTCAATAGCTAGAAACGTCCCTGAATTTTACATACTGCTAGTTTGACTGCCATGGAATAACACTGAGCTTCACAGCTGACAATCTTCAATTTTAGCTCAAATACAGACTAGGGACAGCAAACCACAATGTAGATGCTCATTCATGCTCGATGACCCTACCAGCCTCCCGCTCTTCAGCTGATACTTCAATTGTTATCATACATGGATTCATGATGGGTTACTGCCTGAAACATTCTCAAATGGCATAACTCTCTTGTGGATGCTTTCCCCACCAACGAAATTACAGATCTAGGCTCTCCAGGCTGCCAACCCTCAGTCTGGTGCATTTTTGCATATTGGAGGTGGGAGCAAAGGGAGTTCTTGGGCTTGTCCAACAATGGCAGCAGATCCATGAAAGGGATATGTTCTATCTGGAAATGTTGATGCTGCCTGGAAGAACAAAGCTGCAGCAAGCCCCCCTGGCAGTCCTACAAGAAGAAGATCTTCCTGGCCTCCATTACAACCTTGGCTCACAAGGCACAGACAGAACCACAAATCTGATATTTCAAAAGCTATTGGCCCAATATGTCTTGTTACATTGACCAGTGGTGCAGAAAATGTGAGTAGTGTTTGGTGACCAAGGTAGTCAGACCCTCAGATGTGAACTTTTCAGAGCCAGTTTCTTGCCTCCAAGCCTTTAGAAATGTTGTCTATTGACTTCATCATTCTAAACTGAGTACCTAATGGCTGCAAGAATTTGTTAGTAGTCACTGATGTGTTCTTGAAGTTCACACAGGCCTACCTCAGTGCTGACCAAAAGGCCAGCACAGTTGCCTATGTAATGGGGAGAAGGTCTCCCCCTAATGGCAAGCTCTGTGTCATACTTTTAATTTGGGAACGCCCACTCAATTACTCCCACTCAATTACCCAATTTTAATTCCATTTTATAAATAGCCAGACCTCATCCAGTTGAGAACGTTTTCTTGGGTTTCCGGTGCTGCGGATGGTTGTTTTTATGAACAGGCGGGTTGCCAGAAGTTTTAAGTAATGTCGTGGCTTTGGTAGAGCAAGTTTTACCATAGGTAAGTGCCGTGTCGCCATTTGATCATCTGAATGAGGTTCATTGCCTTAGCTAACGACCAATGTTTTGCAGGATCCCTGATTCTGCTCCCCTGGTGGTTTGCTGGTAGTCCAGTTCGAGGAGGTATGTTTAAGGCTAATTGAGTACCTCACAGGGCGGCACGGTGGCGCAGTGGGTAGCGCTGTTGCCTCACAGCACGAAGGTTTCGGGTTCGGTTCCCGGCTGGGTGCTCATGGTCCTTTCTGTGTGGAGTTTGCATGCTCTCCCCGTGTCTGCGTGGGTTTCCTCCAGGAGCTCTGGTTTCCTCCCACAGTCCAAAGACATGCAGGTTAGGTGAATTGGAGACACTAAATTGCCCTTAAGTATGAATGTGTGTGTTTGTCTGTGTGTCTGCCCTGCGATGGACTGGCGACCTGTCCAGGGTGTTTCCCCGCCTTTCGCCCTATGTGCACTGGGATAGGCTCCAGCACCCCCCGCGACCCTAATCAGGATAAGCGGTTTAGATAGTGAGTGAGTACCTCACATTTGCCAACTTGCTACTTACCATGCTTTCATTTTAGCCAACTTAGTTTTATAGAGCGGTTGCTCACGACAGCGTAGCATTACCCTGCGGCACCAAGGTAAATTTCATTGAACCATTTATCAGTGTATTTTATTGGATTGGACTAAGTTCTAATCAGAGTTTTGCTGTCTTTTAGGTTTACAGCCACTGCTGTTTTGCCTTTATTGGTTTATTTCGCCTTACCGTTTTTGCCTTATTGCTTTATTTACTGTTTTGCCATTTTGCCTCTATTGGCTTCTTTTGCCTTTATTGGTTTGTGTTGCCTCATTGTTTTGCTTCACTTACTGTTTCGCCTTATTGCTGTATTTACTGTTTTTGCCTTACTGGTTTGCTTTACTTACCGTTTTGCCTTTTGTTTGTGTCACTGGCTTTACTGTTTGTTTTGTTCGCTTGTTTTATTGTGTCTTGTTTTGCCTGGTTGGATTTATTTCTTTGTTTGTTTTACTATTTCATTGTTTTGATATAGTAAAAGATTGTTTACTACTCCAATAATGCTCTCCTTCCCTCCCTCTTCTCCTGCATGGCTGTGGCTCATCAGTTTGAGCACGAGTGTCTGGCTTGAATATGGCTACTTTCTCTTAGGTGTGCCCCCACCCTCCATGTCATCTCTCTTCACCGTCATCCCAATGGCTGCTGCGGCTTCATGTCTTCCTGCATTGCTACAGCTGTGCCGTCCACCCCAACTGAGCCCCATGCTGTTTTGTCACTCTTCATACTGCCTACTAGTTGTGCTTTAATTTTATTATCACTGTGGTGTTTTGTAAGTTGCCCTCTGGGCTGGCACCTACTGGCACCTGGCTGGCCTATAAGGGGTTTCCTCTCTTTGTGGTCCTTCTCAAGATTTCTCCTATTTTTCCCCCTAACGTCTGGGTTTTTTGAGGAGTTTTCTTGCCCGCTATGAGGATCAAGTCATGGGGTGCCACCCTGCTCTGTTTTGTTGTAATCCTGTGGGCATGTAAAGCCCTTTGAGACTGTAAACGGTGATCTTGGGCTCTAAAACTTAAACTTGTTTTGCCCGCTTTACTGTGTTTGACATGAGTTACCGTTTACTTGTGTTTTTTTTTTTTTTGCATTATTTTGTAAACCAGCTGCTCTCTAGTATTTAGTTCGTTTCTTTTTGACTGATGCAAGTGTTCAGCGTCTGGTGGTCGTGCTGAGGGGAAGTTTATCGTTGGGTCCCCCACTATTAACCCTTGCCACTGCATGTTTAATTGATGTGCTTTTCTTGCACCTGACCTTGCACCTTCGTGTGTGTGTGTGTGTGTGCACCATGTATGTGTGCATGTTCACGATCACGTGTGGCGGTGGTAAGTAGATCCTTCTCCAACCAGGTACTTTCACCATTAGTCCCGTCAACAGCTGGCTTAGCCTGTTTTTGGTGCCCCTCTTGTATAACATTCTGGTAACCTTGGTGACAGTTGTAGGAAAACACTTTGTTAAACTTTTTATTGGTTTATTAAAGTAATTTAAATTCAGTATTTGAATAAAGTTGCCTCTCCTTGAATGAACTCTCTTGCAGCTCTTTCTTCCATTACAGCAATTTGAAAAACTGACTCTGATACTTGACAACCACATCTCTGCTCTTTCTTTACAATAAAGGACCTGTGCAATACTTATTGTATCAAAGTTCCCAAAGTGGCGTTGTTGGTACATACGTTGTCCCAGGGGGTGCCCTTTTCATATACCCATCTACCCTCCTCTTTGCCCGATCACACCTATCTCCTTATAGAATGCTGGCCATACTCCTACAGCGTAGCAAAGCAAATGCATTTGGACCAGGGCTGCAGTTTTGAGGGTGAACTGTAGAGTGGACAAAAACACCATGATCCTGTACGTCCCAGAGGGCAATGGACCGTATGAGTGGTTTAACTGGACCCTCCATGACTTGCTCCATACCCTTCCCCAAAATAAGAGGAGAGTCTGGCCCAAACCACTCCCACAGGTGTTATCTGCTTATAATACAACAGTATATCAGGTTACTCACCTTTACAAGCTAATGTTCAGCCAAAAACCAAGGCTCCCTGTGGGCTCCCATATCTGGATGGAAAGAGTTGGTTGGGGTAGACAGCTAAGGACTGGGTCTCCATGAATCAAGGCCATCTGGCATCAGTTTTGTCCATGTGGGGAAAAAAAACAAAAAAAAAAACATATTCTACATCCAAAAAAAATGTGTATATATAGACTTGATGTGAATGCATGATGTCTTGTGCAGTGGGTAACAGTAGGCTCGATGTTTCACTAACACAATTCGATGTGTAGATGCATCTATAAAGGGTGATTATGAATATTAGCACAGCCATACACTTTGACTGGCTGTAAAGTAATAATTAAAGGGTACTTACCTCACTCTGTTTGACCATTTTTCCACTTAAGTTTGAAACTTCACTTAATCTTGGTATTTTAGTGAGATTCGGTGCACTTATCAGGAGGATTCAGACCAGAGCCTTGAGCCTTGTTCAGTCAAGGTTAAAATGAGTTGAAATAAAGGAGCTGGAGACATTTATTCATTATGTGTTTGGAAAACAGCACTAAAAATAAAAGCATGTCATGCTTAATTGAACATTGTTGAATGGAATTGTCCAAGCCAAGATTCAAACAGTTTCTCATGATAAATGCTATCCAGTCACAAGCACTTTTCCTGAAAGTACTATTATGCAAGCATCATAGTGAAGGGGTGGTCACTAATTTTAATATGAAGGGAATTTGATGTGTATTTTTAATTCAGTTTATGCTATAGCACATTTATTAGGCCCTGCTTTATGTCATGGCAGCTTTATGAAGGTTACTAGTATGCTATATGGAAACATATGAAGATGGACCAGAGAAAAAAAATATTAAATAAGAGTTGTGAAAATCAGTGGATATTCAATCTCACCTCATCATGCAAACTCCATGCAGTAAGGACCTATAGTAGGACTTCAACCAAGAACCTTTTTCTTTCAACTAATGTGTGCTCATCGCTCATGCACCATGTTTCCTAGATGCACAATCATAGCATAATTGTAATGTAGCTGTAATCTGAGTGGTGCAAAAGCAGGTAAAGATGAAATAAATAAATATCAAGTGTAATTACCAATAAATAAGAAGAGTGAAGTAATTAGCTAGCTATTTTCTCCTGCCAGGACCTTTGGATGTGGTATGTAAGCACATTATAGTTAGAAGTGCTGCTGTCCCACTCAACTGTTTAGTGTGGTTCTGAAGTAGCATAAGATGTGGCTGGCTCACAAAGTCTCTTTATATATGTGCTAATGGCAAACTTTTACTACTATTAAAAGGTAATAAACCTGCTGCAGTGAGGAGAAAATCAGATGGATAAAATTTACGAGCTTACTTCATATGTTTCATGAAACAGTTTGTTGTTCCTCTATAATGAAATGTGGAATTAAGGACAGTTTTCTGATTGGTACTTGAAATGAGTCATGTAGTGTAATACGTCACAGCAATTGTTTTACATGGTTATTTTTAGAGGTTTATTTGTTTACTTTAATTACTATTGTTACTAATTACTATTATTACTTTCAGTTTCTCATATTCTCAGCACAGAAAAAACCCTTCTGAAATAGGATGCACATTATAATTTTACAATGGATATGTTTATGAAAAAATGATGAAAATCCCTCTGTTCTCATACATATTTCAGAGCAATTGAAAATATTGTTTGGTCAAAAGAATATGAACATATTTTATTGTTATTTGAAATATCTTAGTGTAACAAAGATAACCCTATTGTAACAAAGTCAAATATGAAGATGATGGCTCAAATATTTTGAGTGTTAAAGTGTGTTTCACTGATACCCTGAACCAAGGATAAAACAATGCATATATTATAGGGTTCATGCATGAGTTCATGTTCATAACCCAGGTGAAAAAACTGCTGTAAAATGATGCAGAATTCATACCACCCTCAACCAGAGTGGAAATATAAAATGGTACCCAACAGAGCATATAAACTGCAACAACTATACCTAAAGTTTTTGCTGCTTTCCTCTCAGACTTAGAAGCCACGACCTCATCCTCGGATTTTAAATTTACTTTAACAGACTTAATCACATTAGCCTGACGTCTTGCAATGCAAAATATCCTCATATACAGGGAGCACACAACAGAACATGGTGCAATTAAGGAAACAAAAAGGTCAATGACAACCCAAGTGAAGCTGATGATGAGCACACACTCTCCGTAGCATGTGCTATGTGTCCCTGGATAAAATAAATGATTAAACAATATGCTCACAGAATAAAAAAGAGAACAAGACCAGCAAATTAATATACAAGTAAAAGTTTTACCTTTGGTTACTAAAGAAGTATAGTGTAATGGATTGCTCACAGCAATATAGCGGTCAATAGATATAAAAACAAGGTTGCCAAGAGATGCTGATATAACAGTATAGCCAGTCAATGGATAAATGGAGCAAAACACATCCCCAAAGTACCAGCAATTTTCAATTAGTCGAATGGTCTCCAAGGGCATAACAAAAAATCCTACAATCAGATCTGACACAGCCAGCGAGAGAATGAGCAAGTTGGTTGGAGTGTGGAGCTGCTTAAAGTGGGAAATAGAGATTATCACTAGTAGGTTCAAGAACACTGTTAACACTGACAAAGAGGCAAAAAATAAGTACATCATGATGTTTTCTCCATTAGTCCGCACTGCCCTCAAACAAGAAAAGTTGTAAAATGGAAAGCAATACTGAGTTCCATGGTTTTCTTTCACTGCAAGAGCGTTATCCATCCAGATCAAGTAACAGATTAGTATCAGAGGACGAGTTCTCCTGGTGTAGCCAGAGAACCTTCAAGAAGTGTCGGTTTCTGCATCCTACTGATTTCCCAATTTACACTTTGTTTTATTAATTTTTATAATATTCTCCTCCCACTTATTATGATGAGTTCATTGGTCATTTTTAAGACCTCCCACTTGAGATTCTTACCTAGCAAAGGAGCTCCCACTTGGACAGATTCTTACCTAGCAAATGAGCTCCCTCTTGGACAGAAATAAAGCTGATTGACTTTATTGTGTCTCGTTCATTCAATCATTACACGGTCTACTTTCCATATATCAATCAATGTATCAATGCACAGCCTCAACACTGTATTGTTGCCTTGGAGGCTCCTGGTCCAAGCCCCATCACCACGTAGGCTCCTCCTCCAGCTCCTGGTCCTGGCTCCATCAGCTCGGAGGCTCCTGGTCCTTGCACCGTCACCTTGGAGGCTCCTCCTCCAGCTCTGGTCACTGTCACCTCCATGGCTCTCTCCCCACCCCCATCCCCCTCCTTTTGGTCATTGTTAGATTTACATATGTACTTCCTGATCCCTTAGTTAACCATGGTAACTGAATCATCAGTCGCACCTGTTTTTGGTTAGTCTCATCATGTTGCTATAACGAAGGCTACCCCTAAACAGGACATTTGTGTTTTGACAGTGAAACAGCCTATTAACAGCCTACAGTACTTTTTCCCCAAAAGGGTGCACTCTACTATTGTGCAATACTTGCTACTAAGCCCACTACTGTTCAACTTTGAAGTAATTTATCAGTTTTCATAGTACACATCTATCTATGGCAAAACAATCCAACCTTGAAAAGTTTTTCCTCAAAGATAGCAGTAAACCTACCAATACCTCTGACTCTGTGCCTGATGAGGAAATCCCACATACTTCAGAAGCTATGGGTCCAGCGGCAAAGAAGGTGAGAGCACATTTTAAACCGAAGTGGCAGAAAAAAATTGTGGCGTGGTTTGAGCACAAAATTGTGATGTGGCTTGAACGCAAAACTATCGACGGAGTGAACAAAATGTTTTGCTCCAGTTCAGGGAGGAAAAATGGCTTCACAAGTCATCCAATATGAGAGCGTCAGCCCTCACAGATCACAGCCAGTGCCAAGGTCACATTCTCACTCAATACGGCACAACAACAAATGCCTATGAAAAGTTATATCGACAGCGCCAAAGCACAGATCAGCCAGGAGCCGCATTCCCAATTACAAGTTGTTTCACATGGCCAAAAATGACATTCCAGGTCACCAGTTCAGAGGAATGGTTGGTTTACTGAGGGCAGTAAGGGTACTGATTTTGAAATAGATGACAGCATCTACAAGCATAGCGAATCCTTGTGTGATATGGGTGTTATTATGAGGCAGCTTGATAAAAATCTGAAGGGCAGTGAATTCATTGGAATTATCACTGGTGAGACTATCAGTATTACAGTGGAAAATGAATTAACTGTATATGCCAAGATTAAAAACAAGGGTAAACTTGAGATGTCTTTGCTTAGCAATTACAACGTGCAATCCCGGAATTGCGCAGTGCATGTCTGAGAAAGGGATGGAGGTGCTAAGAGGAAGAGGAGTGGAGATATCCTAGGTCATGGGCCCGGGCTCAGATGGAGCCAGTGTGATCACTGGGAAGTGTATTTGAGTTTTTGATCTCTTGAAGAGAGAGAATCCCTTCTTGATTCAGGTGCACTGTATCGCTCACTGAGCGGCACTGGCAGCTGGAGATGCAGCAAATGCTGTGAGTCAGGTAAGCACATACAAATGCACTGTGAACACAGTCCATTCATTCTACAAGCACACCGCAAGTAGGACGAATTGCCGTAGTGAGCTGACAGCGACACTAACCGACGAAGACACGACCAGTTTGAAATGGCCAGGTGCTGTTTGTTGGCTGTCCTTGCATTACGCAGTGCAACGCATTAAAAGGGATTGGCCTGCTCTGGTAATGAAGTTGAGTAATGAAAAAATGAATGGAAATACCCAAGTCCGCGGTATTGTAAATATGATTCAGCAGTACTCTTTCATTGCCCTCAGCCACACACTGGCTGATGTACTTCCAGTGATGACCAATTTCGAATTTGGTTTTTCAAAAGGAGGATGCCAATCTTGGCAGCATCAGTCCAGTCATGCAAGCATGTATCACATGTCTTACACAGTTGAAAGATGAATTTGGCCCAGAGGAGATGGAATTCCAAAATGATCTCCAAGATGAAAGGTACAAATATTTGGGAGTGACACATCTACATGAAAGGTCCATTAAGGCTCACAAAGATATTCAGCATCTTGTCAATGCTTTACAAGAATGATTCCCCCATGACACTTTGAAAATAGTCCACTCCCTCAACATCCTTCTCAACCCATCCTGATACCACCATGCACAGTCTGGTGAGCAATTACCTCAACATTCTTCTTGGTCATATTTATTTTATTCCCATTGGCCCATATTCTAACAGCGATAACTTGTGCGCACCTGACGTTATCTTTATCTCTTGCTGGTTCCTGTAGCCTACTACTATTACTACTACTACTACTACTAATAGTAACAGTAATAGACCTGCTAATAGTTGTAACATATCGGGCACAATACAGGCTTTACTTAGGGTACCTGGTTAAATTAAATAGGAAAGTGAGTGTGTTTTAATTAAAACATTCTTTTGGCATTTCAGGAATATGCCAAAGATGCCATTGAAAAGGTTATTGCCCATGAGGTTGTAGCACCGCCATGTGCCATGTGATTTTCATCCAATTGGGTTGAGGCTAAATCCAACGGATGCATGTCACTAGTAAGGTCCACAAGGTCCTCTTCGCTAGCAAACATTTCGTCCTCAGAGCTCGGGCCCCACGTTGGGCGCCAAATCTATAGCGGTAAACAGCAGACTGAGAGAGGGTTACTTTTAGTTGGGCGCCAGACGCCCGCTAGGAGCGTCACAGAGAGAGAAGAAGAAGAAGAAAGTAAAAAAAAATTAAAGAAGAATAGTATAGTCTACTCACAGCCCTTTTACCCCTATCAGACCACATAGGCATCTAGTAGGGCCTAGATTCACCTGCGGCCTGGCACAGCTAGCTCTATCTCAGGGCAGTCATACAAAAAGAATTCCCATTAATATCTCAAAGTAGTATTAAAACAGACTAGGGACCATGAATATATTTACAGTTGTTAAACATCCAGAGAACCAATGTGTATTGTATAATAACCAACATAAAAAAATAAATAAAAAAAAACTCAGTGGCAACACTCAACACAAAACGCCGCACGTCCAGCACAGAACACAACATAATTTACAATTTGTCACAAATATTTACATTTATACATATGACCGGCTGAGGGTCGTTTCCCATTAGAGATAACTGAGAGGAGAATCAACAACAAACAAACAAAAAACAAACAAACAAACAAAACGACCTCCACAAAGTTCGTCCCTCCCCACGGAGAGTCCAGTTAGTAGTGTAAGTTTGCCAACAATGCGAACGGTGTTTCGCAAACAGCAGATAGCAAGTGTGAAATCGAGGATAGTCACCTGGGAAAGTAGGGGGAAAGCCGGCAGGAAAAGTGAGGGACAGAGCAGCAATCCAATGTGGAGTCCAACCACTACAAGTCCGTGATTGTAATTCCGATTAGTGGAGAGAAAGAATTTCCACGCCGTACGAAAACGAAGTTGCGCGTACTGAACAATCGACAATGAAAAATAAACGAACAGGAAACGCCTTGGGGGACTGAGAGAGAAAAACAAACCACAAGAATGCCGTTTCCAGTTTTCCCTCACTGTAGCAGGAATCACGCCCCTTCCTATATTCTACGGCGGCCCCTTTCAGTCACGGCAAAAAGCCAATGACGTAACGGCAATCAAAGAGAGAAGAAAAAAAATAGAAAAAGTTTGGAGATGGAAAGTGACAGGAAAGTAAAGCGCGATAGAAAGCAGAAAGCAAGTTATTTAGCGGGAGAAAAAAAAATGAGCATGACACGGTGAAGGGTCCGTGTCGATTGCCACACAGTATAAGGGTTGACCACCAATGAGGGGAATCCATATAATATAACATTCCATCCTCAACATGTATTATGGTTGTTTTAATTTGTACCGGTCTTTCGTTCTGTTTTCATTTGCTGTGTTTGGGTTAATCAGCTGGCCATCAAGCCCGAGGTAAGA
This sequence comes from Chanos chanos, assembly GCF_902362185.1. NCBI lineage: Eukaryota > Metazoa > Chordata > Actinopteri > Gonorynchiformes > Chanidae > Chanos > Chanos chanos. Next base: position 9,009,019 of record NC_044509.1, read on the forward strand.
AAAGTCTTTGTTTTGACTAGCATGGCAGACCACGCGCAATCGAAACCTATGTAATGGAGGACCGCCACCTTGCTTTTCCATTGATCCTTGGACTGGACTTCCTCTCCAAGACCGGCGCTATCCTCAATCTGGCCAAGAACAGCTATGGGGTGAAAACTGATAAAGGATACATCTATTATACATTTTTGCAACAAACTGCCAATACCAACTTGTGGAACAAAACTCCCAACCTCACCTCTCAGAAAGGTGTTCACCTCTACTATGCCCTACCTCCAGGGGAACCTCTACCTTGCTGGGCCTCCACCACAAACATCGAATCCTTGCCGTCCTATGATACGGACTGTCCTGAGGAGCTCCGACAGCTCATGAGAGATTGGCCCTCCGTCACCTCCAAAATACTTGGGAAGACAGCTGTGGAAAAGCACACCATCTTCTCGCAAGATGAAATGCCTGTAAGATCTAAGGCATATCGCGTGTCTCCACTGAAGAAGAGAGTCATAGAAGAGCATGTTGAGAAAATGCTTCAAGATAACATCATTGAACCTTCTCAGTCAGCCTGGTCCTCTCCTGTGGTTCTTGTTAACAAACCAGATGTATCCTACAGATTCTGTGTTGACTACAGGCGAGTAAATGCGAAGACCTTACCAGATGCCTATCCAATGCCAATCATCCATGACATCCTTGAATCACTGGAGGGCGCCTCCTGGTTCAGTTCATTGGATTTGCAGTCTGGCTACTGGCAGGTGGCTATGGCAGAAGAGAGCAAGCTGAAAACAGCCTTTATAACATCTCTTGGCCTCTTCCAGTTTAAATGCATGCCATTTGGACTACGGAATGCAGCTGCAATGTTCCAACAGTTAATGGAGAAGGTCTTGGGAGAGTTAAGGGGAAAAATATGTTTTGTCTACATAGACGACACTATTGTGTGTTCTCACTCCCAAGAACAGCATCTTCGTGACCTGGCATCTGTCTTTCTGAGGCTACAGGCAGCCAACCTCAGCCTCAACATGAAAAAATGTCACTTTTTTAAGAGGGAGTTGAAATTTCTGGGCCACATTGTCTCCAACAGAGGCGTGGAGGTTGATCCGTCCAAGACATAGGCTGTGTTGGACTTCCCTGTACCTCAGGACATGAAAGCCTTACAGCATTTCCTGGGACTTGCAAGCTGGTACCACAAATGAATTCCTCACTTTGCTGATCTTGTGGCCCCTCTAAACCATCTCAAGAGGAAGGGGGTGGAGTGGAACTGGCCCAGTGAGTGTCAAGCCAGCATGAACGCCTTGAAGAAGGCTTTGATTAACCCTTCAGTGCCTGCACAGCCCAATCCATCCCTGCCCTTCCAGGTACTCAATGATGCCAGTGAAGTGGGTCTCGGAGCAATCCTCTCCCAAAACATCCCAGAGGGTGAGCAGGTCATAGCTTACGCCTCCAGGGGACTCCGAGGCCCAGAGCGGAATTATTCCACCTCTGAAAAAGAGTGCCTGGCAGTGGTCTGGGCTGTGGAGAAGTGGAGACACTATCTGGAGGGGGTGGAGTTCAATTTCTTCACTGACCACATTGCACTGTCCTGGGCTTTCAACTGCCCAAAGACCACCTCTCGTCAAATGAGGTGGATACTTTGACTGCAGCAATTCAATTTCAAAGTCCACTACTGGAAAGGATGCCTCAACTCTGCTCCTGACGCACTGTCCAGAGCCTTTGAACCCCTCCCCATTCATCCGTCACCATGTCTGGCCATTTCCACTAAAGTCTCCTCTGAGCTGCCTACCACCTTAGCAGAAATTGCCCAGGAACAAGATAAGGACCAACAGGTGTGCGGCCTAAGAAAGGACAGTTTGCAGTCATCAGCTCCTCCCAACCGCATTGGCTTCGTCATGCACCAGGAGGTGCTATACCGAAGAGTCCCATTACGAGACCAAGGAGAAAAGTGCCAGTCTCTGGTCCCTGAGTTCCTTCGATACATTCATGACAATCCCTTGGGCGGTCATCTTGGTCGGCTGAAGACTTTGTTGCAGGTCCTGGAGGTTGCCTGGTGGCCAAGTATCTGCAAAGATGTGTGGGAACACATCAAGGCTTGCATAACCTGTTAGCAGTACAAGGTAGACAACACCAAGCCATCAGGTCTATTGCAAAGCACCGTAGTCACAGCACCAGGGGAAATGCTGGGAATTGACCTTATGGGTCCATTCCCAAGGAGCAAAACGGCCAACTCTTACCTCCTTGTGGTGGTCGACTATTTCTCCAAGTGGGTGGAAATGTTCCCTTTGAGAGACAGCAAAACACCTCGTCTCATCAAGATCCTCAAGGAGGAAATCTTCACCCGCTGAGGGGTACCACAGTACCTGGTGTCAGACGGAGGTTTGCATGGCAGTTTACTGCCACCCTCTCAACTGATCTCTGCAAGACATGGGGGTAGTTCAGAAGCTTACCACCAGTTACTCAAACAAACCTGACCAAAGCATCAACCGGACATTAAAAACCATGATTGCATCATTTGTCGGCCAGTACCACAACACCTGGGACCAGTAGATACCGGAGTTCTGCTTTGCCCTCAATACCGCCCAACAGGAGACCACTGGCAGGGCTCCTTCTGAGCTTGCCCTGGGCAGGAAACTTCAAGGCCCACTGGAGAGGCTGATACACAAACCACCATCTCCCGATCAGTACGCTGCGTATAACCTGGTGGAAAGACAGCAGAAGATGGCGGAGGAGGTTAAAAGGTGAGTGGGGGAGCACCGGGCCCGACAAGCTAGGTATTATAACTCCCACAGGAAAGATGCGCACTTTCAGCAGGGTGACTTAGTCTGGGTCAGGTCTCACCCTTTCTCCAAGGCCAATGAAAAATTCTCCGCCAAGCTAGCGCCTAGGTGGGAAGGGCCATCTACTATTGTTAAAAAATTAGGACTATTCAATTACAGGGAAGGATGGAATAACCCACCTAATAAACAAGACACCGTAAATGTGGTTAATCTTAAAAGATTTTATGGGGTCTTACTTTAGAGGCCTCCGGCTGGAGGCGGGGGTCTATGTAGCACAGCCACATATGGGTTTTAGGATTCCTTTTTTAATTCAAGGTTAACAGTATAAGGGTTGACCACCAATGAAGGGAATCCATATAACATTCTATCCTCAACATGTATTATGGTTGTTTTAATTTATACCGGTCTTTCGTTCTGTTTTCATTTGCTGTGTTTGGGTTAATCTGCTGGCCGTCAAACCTGTCAGCTGACCCACCTGTCAGAAAGCAGAGATAAAAACCTTGAAATAAATGAAACTGAAAAAGAATTTCGTGAAAGTTTCCTTACACATACACTCACCGAAGTTTCAGGGCTGAGCTCGGGGTAATGTCTTGGGATTCCTAGTCTGCCAAAGCGGTGAGATTGTTCTTTTTTTCCTTTTTTTTTTTTTGCTGGTTCCATTCTGGATTATCTTTTTTTTTTGCTGTTTATTGTTTTTTTGGGACTCTTTTTTTTTTTTGGTGTAATTTTTTGGTTGCCTTTCTCGTATTTCATTGGATTACACGCTGTTTTTGAAGGACTTTCCACTTTGGTTGCGTGAGGAGCACGGAGGCAAAGCGCAGCTAGCATTTTACGAATGGAACTTTAAGACTTGCATTTGGTTTGTGTGTTAATGATAGGTGTTGGGTGTATGTTTGTGTTTAATGGTGGGTTCATGACAATATATTTAAAAACGGCATCTTCTGTGTTGCAGATTTATTTTATTTACCAATCCGAATTTGCCACAGTTAAAGAAAGAAATGTCAATCATACCATAAAGAGGATCATTTTTAACCTGTGTATTTGCTGGTAATAATCGCTGTTTGGATAGCTGACCGTTACAAGGTAACAACTGAATCATCAGCCACACCTCTCACTGATGCCAAGTACGCACGATGAGATATAGCAGCAGTGATGATGGCGCTCCACAGATATGGGGATTTAACTTTTGCAATAGCTTGCAAAGTGCTTATTTATAAGTTCAGCGAGCTGTACCCTGACTGGGCTACACTGGCTAAAATTGCCTGTGATCTACCTGAGGGGCTTCTCTCTGCAGAATCGAATTAAGACGGTACTGCGAAGTTGTCTGGAGGAGGAGAGAGTGATGTGGCTTATGAGGATTGCAAGCTGCGAAAGAACATTGGACATGTTTGATTTCGGCAGAAGAGAACTTTGTCACAATGAAAAAAAGGAGAAAATAAAATGTTACCCAGTAGCATATAGGTTACATTTGATGCCATATAGGCCTAGCCTTTTTTTTTAAACAGGCAACTGATGTTACAGCTTGCAGATGTTTCATAATAGCCTACATTTTAGCAGCTTATGTTGAGGTTTTGCTCAATCGTTACTGTTCGTTCTGCTTAATCATTAGTTCATTAAATAGTAAACTGATTTGAGGTTGTTGTCATTCTTCCGTCAACCTGGGTGTACATTATATTTGCGTTTGTAACATAGACTGCTATTGAAATGTCACCAGTAAGTTTTAAATTTGTCTGGTAAAATAAATTCTCTCTGGACACTACCAGCAAGACTGATCTAGGTGTGGTCGCATTTCAGGATTGCGTGTCACGAGCTGCAGGCCGGGAATGGAGTGAGGTTTTTGCAGTCTACGGATAATCTGCCAACAATGGGCCAGCCTCATTATTCGAGGATATTCTGAAATTCCCTAAACACAATACATGGTAGTACTGTCCCAGGAAACAGAGATGGGTTTGAATTCAACAGGAACTGCTGCAATAACCAGAGAACCCATGGATCATTAAAGTGCAGGTAAACACTGAGTTCCATGACCTCAGACCTACATTCTATTCTCACAGTGCAAGGAGACAGCCTCATCCCTAAGTGCTGAAGATGTGGTGAGGACTTCTGGCTCACCCCCAAATAGAATGTGGTACTGGTCACTTCCATGGAGGTACCAGAAGTGAGAGATGGAGATGAACCCCAGCAAGTTCAGAATCACAGTGCAAACTGACTCAGATAAAAAGAAGAGGTACATAATATTTAGACTCATGTGGCAACTTCCAGTTGCATGATGAGTGCTGCAATAGATAATGGTATTGCAATAGATAATGGTATCTATGGCACTCAAATTTATATATTAAAAAACAAATGATGACATATACCTCACTCACTCCCTCATTATCTAAGCCGCTTATCCCGATTAGGGTCGCGGGGGGTGCTGGAGCCTATCCCAGCGCTCATAGGGCGAAAGGCGGGGAAACACCCTGGATATGTCGTCAGTCCATTGCAAGGCAGACACACAGACAAACACACTCACATTCATACCTAGGGGCAATTTAGTGTCTCCAATTCACCTAACCTGCATGTCTTTGGACTGTGGGTGGAAACCAGAGCTCCCGGAGGAAACCCACGCAGACACAGGGAGAACATGCAAATTCCACACAGAAAGGACCGTGGCCCGGCCGGAAATCCAACCTGAGACCCTCTTGCTGTGAGGAAACAGCGCTACCCACTGCACCACCATGCCGCGACATATACCTACATTATTCATACCCATGCAAAATTTTGATTTATAGTGAATTTTTATTTGACCAATAGGTTTCATCTGGCTGGAAATGACATAAACAATTGACAAAAGACCATATTGCTTAGGGTCATGCCTAGATTCAAATAAATGCTATCCAATCACATACTCTTCCTGAAATTGCCACTTTGTAGATGTCATGATGAGAAATGCTGTCAACACTTCAGATTCGACAGAAATGTAGTGCATATTCACTTTTTGGCTTAATTTGTCCTATGGCACTCTGATTAAGCCCCCAGTAAATGTTGGCATGTGCTAGCTACATGCAAACAAATCACAGGGTTCCAGAGTTAAAGAATACCAAATTAAAAAAGTAAAAGACAGTGGACGTTCTGATCTCATCTATTCACATTGCCAGGATGATTTAATAAGCAATTTAATTAACTTTCAAATAGTTTCAGATACAAAATCTTGCAGGCTGATAAAGATTTTAGCACCACTAGTTGTTCCACCAACCATAATTAGAGAGTAAACTTTGGGGTCAAACATAGAGTTTCTTTCAGATGTTCAGTTTTCTATTTGATGCTTGAAATGTATCCTGCAGTGTGATCATTTGTCAGATGAATCAAAATGTGTCTTTTACAGAATGTGTCATTCAGATCACATCAAAAAGTTATTAAGGCCATTCAAGTGACCTTATAACTTTTTTACTTGTGCAGTCATTTTCTTAAATTCTTAGAATATATTCTGGCGTGAGATGCAAATTACTCTTTAAAGTATCTCTAAAATGCAGGTCTTCAAAAACTTAGCTGAGAAGCAATAGAACTGCTGCGTTTGAGTGGTAATATATCTTTGCTCTGATATGGGGCATAATTATGTGTTCTCATATTTTTCCTCTTCGAAAAATAGAGAAATCTCTCTGTCCTCTAATATATAAGTATATTTTTTTTTTCCTGATTGTTATTCAAAATACCCTTGTAACGACTTTGTCTCCTCCCCCACCGACTCCAGCCATTCAGCGATCGGCGTCGCCGGTTTACTAATCATCGGCCTGTCCCTTCATCATTCACACCTGTGTTCACTTTGCTTTCCCTAATTCTCACCTCTTTATAAACCTCACTGTTTCCTTTAGTCATCACGAAGTGTACACTCTCCCAGTGTGTATTCTGAGCACTCTGAAAGCTTATTCAGTCATTCCTAGCGTTGTCCTAAGTCTTGGTTCTGGTTTACGTTCCAGTCTAGTTTGCTTTTCTGTTTGTTTTCTACTTTGTGTTGCGATCTGTGTTTGTTTGTATTTGCCCGCTTCACATTAAAATATACATCTCTGCACTTGCGTCCGGTTTCCTGGTGACTTCGTGACAACCCTATTGTAACAAAGTCAAATATGAAGATGAAGGCTCAAATATTTTAAGTGTTAATATGTGCTTGACTGATATCCTGAACCAAGGATAAAATAATGCATACATTATTGGGTTCACACATGAGTTCATATTCAAAACCCAGGCAAAAAACTTGGTTAAAAATGATGCAGAATTCATACCACCCTCAACCAGAACAGTAATGTAATATGGTACCCAAGAGAGCATGTAAACTGCAACAACTACACCTAAAGTTTTTGCTGCTTTCCTCTCAGACTTAGAAGCCACGACCTCACCCTCAGATTTTAAATTTACTTTAACAGACTTAATCACATTAGCCTGACGTCTTGCAATGCAAAATATTCTCACATACAAGGAGCACACAACAGAACATGGTGCAATTAAGGAAACAAAAAGGTCAATAACAACCCAAGTAAAGCTGATGATGAGCACACACTCTCCATAGCATGTGACGTGTGTCTCTGGATAAAATGAATGATTAAACAATATACATACAGAATACATAAGAGAACAAGACCACCAAATGAAGATACAAATCAAAGTTTTATCTATGGTTACTAAAGAAGTATAGCGTAATGGATTGCTCACAGCAATATAGCGGTCAATGGATATGAAAACCATATTGCCTAGAGATGCTGATATAACAAAATAGCCAATCAACGGATAAATGGAGCAAAACACATCCCCAAAGTACCAGCAATTTTCAATTAGTTGAACTGCCTCCAAGGGCATAACAAAAATTCCAGCAATCAGATCTGATACAGCCAGAGAGAGGATGAGGAAGTTGGTTGGAGTGTGGAGCTGCTTGAAGTGAGAAATAGAGATGATCACCAGCAGGTTCAAGAACACTGTTAACACTGAAAAAGAGGCAAAAAATATGTACATCATGATATATTCTACTTCACTCTGCACAGTCTTCCTACAAGAAAAGTTGCGAAATGGAAAGCAATCCTGAATTCTTTGGTTGTTTGCAGGGATGTCATCCATCTAGTTTAACCCACAAATTAGCTTCAGCTTTTGGTTTTGCACTGCAGCCAGGGGACTTTTAAGACATTTTTAAATGTGTCATATCCCCATGTCACCTCCTTAATGATCTCCAGTAAAGTAGCAGTTGGTTTTATACATACACCTGAAAATCTCCTCCCATTTTTTTTATGATGAGTTCACTGATAATTTTAAGACCTCTCTCTGTTGTGAGATAGATTGTTGCCCAGCAAAGGGCCCTTTGAAGAGGCTGTATTTGTCACGACTTCATTTCTAGTTCCCTATCTTCTGACCAATCAGATCCCAGTTTGCCAGCACATTCTCTAATCATCATGCTTGCCAGTGCCTTGCTCATTGTCCCATTAATTCACTTGTATATGTGGCCCGTTTTACCAAATAAATGACTTGTGTTATTGACTGCGCCACTCCCGTTAAGGGTCGAAGAGCCCTCTGGTCTTTCTATTGGCTAGATTTCCTTAGGACAGATGCCTTAATAAGACAAATTACAAATGCACACCCCCACTGTATATACTAAGTGGTACTCCTGAGGAAACCTGATTTAATTAGAGGAAAGGGCTAAGTTTCAAGAAAGTATTACACATATTGATAATAATGAGGAATAACAGTAGCAATAAGAAGGAGAACAAGAAGAAGTACTACTACGACTAATAATAATAATAATAATAATAATAATAATACCTCTCATGAGCCCACCACCTGTGAGGGGAAATAGGGGCCAGGTGCGATGCCACATGGGTGACGGGTTGGGGCGGAGGCCCCGGTGGACTGGACTTATGGCACAGAAACTGGTCTTTTGCATGTGCAACATTACCTCTCTGGGTGGGAAGGAGCCACAGCTTTTGCAGGCGGTTGAGCGATACTGACTAGATATAGTCAGGCTCATGTCTATGCAAGTGGTGCTTTGTTGTTGGACTTCTGTGCAAGTCATGGATTGTCTATTATGAACACCATGTTCGAGCATGAAGCTCATAAGTGTATCTGGTACCAGAGCTCCTTAGACCAATGGTCGATGATCAACTTTTCTAGTCATCTCATCAGACAACTTGATCCCGAGGAAGTCTGGGGACGTGGAGTTTGAATGGACCCTGTTCAAAGCCTCCATTGGTAAAGCGTCAGCTTTGAGCTGTGGCCACACAGTCGTCGGTGCCTATGACGCAGTCAGGATGAAGATCAGCACCTACAAGTCTGAGGCCATGGTGCTATGCCAGAAAAAGCTGGCTTGCCCCCTTTGGGTTGGGAATGAGGTACTGCCTCAAGTGGAGGAATTCAAGTATCTCCAGGGCTTGTTCACGAGTTAGGGTAAAATGGAGCAGGAGATTGACAGGTGGACCATCGTGGTGAAAAGGGAGTTGAGCCAGAAGGCAAAGCTCTCAATTTTCCAACCTTCACCTATGGTCATGAACTGAAGTAATGACTGAAAGAATGAGATTGCAGATACAATTGACGAAAATGAGTTTCTTCCACAGGGTGGCTGGGTGCACCCTTTAGGGATAGGGTGAGGAGCTCAGACATCTGGGAGGAGCTCAGAGTAGAGTCACTTCTCCTGCACATTGAAAGGAGCCAGTTGAGGCTGTTCGGGCATCTAGACAGGATGCCCCCTGGGTGCCTCCCTGTGGAGGTGTTCTGGGCACAACCACCTGGGAGGAGACCCTGGGGCAGTCCGAGGACAGGCTGGGAGGATTATAAATCTCGGGTGTGCATCGTTTTTCAGGCAGATTGCTTCTCCTTCAGAGCAGGATCCAAGTAAGGCTGTGCTTTAAATTGCTTCAGTAGCCGCGATTTCTGGTTTCTCTCTTGTCTCTGTTGCGTGTTATTTGTAGCCGCGATTTCTGTTTGCTTTGTTTACTCTGTTGTTGTTCACTGTATATAACTTACTTCGTGCTAGATTCTTTCAGGGTTCACTTTAACTTAGGTTCTCTGTCATTATATAACTATGTGCTCTGTCTGGTAGCGTTGCTAGCTTATTTTACTAAGGAGTTTGTATTGATTTCCTGTAGCATCAGCTGTTGAATGGCTGATTTGCATTTTTTTTTACTCTGAATTTCACGCTGTTACTGTTTCTTCCCCCTATAAACTACACATGACTGTTCTCTGCAGTCATTCCTGGACGAACTGGACACCCTCCTCAGCTCCTTCCCTGAGGACGGCACTCCCATCCTGTTGCTAGGAGACTTCAACCTTCCACTGATTTCTACTCAGTCTGATGGCCTACTCTCCCTCCTTCAGTCCTTTGACTTTACCCTCGTGGAGTCCCCTGCAACACACAAGGGTGGCAATCAACTGGACCTTGTCTTCACAAGAGGCTGCCATGTTCCTGATCTCATTGTCACACCGCTCCATGCCTCAGACCACTTCTTCGTGTCTTTCTCTCTCTCGATCTCACCCTCCCTGAAATGCTCTGCTCCCACGCTGCCAGTCTCAGCTAGGCGTAACCTTCGCACCCTCTCCTCTAGTGCCTTCTCTTCTATGGTCTGCTCCTCTCTCCCATCTGTGGAAGCCCTCTCACTTCTTCCCATGGAGGAGAAATCCTCTACAGTCCTCTCTGCATTGGCCTCCTCCCTGAACACCCTCTGCCCCCCCGTCACCAAGCCGGCTCACCTCTCCGCTCCCAGTCCCTGGCTGACTGATAGTATTCGTGCTGACAGAGCCAAACTTTGCGTGGCTAAATGGAGATGGCAGAAATCAAGATCCCCCAACGACCTATCCTACTACCACTCTCTTCTTTCTTCTTTTTCCTCTACCCTGTCCTCTACCAAATCTGCCTTCTTCCACTCCAGGATCAACTCTGCCTCTTCTAACACCCGCAAACTCTTCTCCACCTTCTCCACCCTCCTCTCCCCTCCTCCCCCTCCCCCTCCCTCATCCCTATCCCTATCTGCTGATGACTTTGTCTCCTTCTTCGAGAAGAAGCTCAAAGACATCTGCGACTCCTTCCCCCATCCCCTCCCACCTCGGATCCTGCAACCCCCCCCCCCCCCCCCCCCCCACCTTGTGAAATGGAGTAGACCTAAGCTACATTCTTTTCTTTTGTCAGAACAAAACAGTCAAACTAGAGCACACCCAAACTGGTTTAGTAACAAAACAACAACGTAATGTTGTATCAATACACAGCATTGCTCCTATGCATAGCTTGCTCTACAAACACCCAGAATTTCAGAGGTTTTGATAAGTTGGAGATGGACTTGTCTTGTTCTGAGTAGAGCCAGAGGTTTCTATACTGGTGTGAAGGTGATCAGCAGCATAAGGCAGCCGGTGTGAATATGTCAAATGATTTTGAACAGGGTACACATGTGGCAGAGAATGATGGTGTAAGTGTGGGGGTGTACAATGGTGTGGTGATGGCGCAACAATGTCAAACATTCTTTTCATAACGTGCAGGAACAGTTGTGCGGTTTCTTGACGCTCTTCTCTCTGTGCCTGCATCTGGCGCTCTTTTAAGTCCATTTGAGCCTTCAACGATGTTTCAAGACTTTCTTGTTCCTGCCGATGACGCAGTTGCTCTGCTCGCATGAAAGAATCGCACTGTTGTTTTTGGATATCCATGTATGCCAACAACATGCTAGTGACATCGGTTTTGGCCTTCCTTCTCCAGCTGACACCGGCACTCTTCTGGTTCAGGGGGCTTGGGCTACAGCCACTGCTCTCTGGGTCATCAGAAGTGATTGAACCTCCTGCATGTGTTCAAGTAAATTTAGTAACACACAAATGTCACTACGTAACTAATGTAACTAAGATTTACACACATTCCCTGGATTAGTCAGTATCAGTAACAAAATGTTTGTGAAATTACAAATGAATCAACAAATGATGAGCATTACAGGAGGCTATAAATAGTTTTCTTAAGCTTAGATTAAGCCCTATTAACCATCTGATTTCAGGCCTGAAGTCCAGGCCTATGTGCATCACCACACTACAAGACCCTACTGACGGCCTACTGGCCTTTCTTGTATTCATATTACAAGCTACAACTAATATGCTAACGCACTATAGAGTATACAGGTTGAAGCAAGGTTACTCACTGGTCATTTGTTCATCCGTCGGTTCATCTGATGCCGTCATGTTGTCATGTGGTTCAGAAGATAAATCGTGACATGGTGGGGTAGGTGATCGTGACACGATTATGTTGTTGGAATTGCTTGTGGGTCTGGAACCAATAATTTGATCAAGGGCATCATACCACCGAAACATCTCTGAAGGGAATCAGGTACTGCTGCCTTAATTTCTTTTTACTTTGATCTGACACTGCTCTATGGACTCTTTGCTTGAGCTGCTCACTAGCAATTTGAAAATTTTGGCATTTTTGTGAGAATTCTCCATTTGACACTTTAGATTTTCATCCGCCCAAATTTCTATCAAACAGATTTCCTTCGGGACCATGGTGCACCTTGTGCTCATGATTGTGTGACAAACAAATTACACGTCATCAATAGCATTTATTCCCTGGTTTTAGATCGGATAGCTTTCACACCAAATGTGAATCGCACTGGAGTTCAGGTGAACCGTAACCCCATTTTCTGGAGGATTTGGGCACAGTCCCTTCGTGTGCCCCTGAATTTGGAAAACAGCTGTCACATCAACAAAATGAAACGAACTAACAGCTTAAGCGGACTCGGGTCCACACCAAAAGCTCTAGCGTGAAAGCACCCTGTGTGAGTATGTATATCTGTGTGTGTGTGCACCCACGCCTCTCCTATGAAAGTTCCACTCCAATTTGGGTGGCTCACCATCTCCTCATAAAACTCAATCATGTCAAAAAACCTAGCTTGTGTCATAGAACAAGGCTTACAATAATCCATTCATAACTACTGTTACCCTACTTCAAAAGCATCAAAAACAATGGAACTGTAACAAAGATAGCATTATATATATATTACAATTTGTTCTACTGAGTATCAAATGAATGTCTGAATGTCTTCTCACACATTAACCACTTTTTAGTGGCAGGTATCACCAATAATGATTGTGGAATGTATATTTATAATTATGGTGAAAATAATCAATATAAAATGACAAAATAAACAGACCTATTAATTATTACCGCTGTTTAGATATTGTGAATAACCCATGAAGCTCGCAACTTCCATGGCTAGCAAGAACACTCTGGTAGTTATGATACCACTACCAAGGTCACCTAGCTTAGCCTCTACCAAACGTAAAATTCTTTCACCCATAACAATATAAACATAAAGCATCAATAATTCAGATCAGACAATCAGTCAACATTAATAAAACACTAATGAAACACTAAAATAATTGAGTTTATATACATCACTGGTCAAATACAAAAAATAATAATGTAACAGGACTTAGCCTAACTGAATTGGCTTAATGATGGTTAATTAACTCGATTGAAAATAAAATCAAATTAACTCACCATGGAAAGATTGACTGTGATATTACTACCAAATCATTTAAACTTCAAATCCAAGACTAGCTCAAATATCTAAATGTGAATCAATTGTTCTTTGATCTATGCTTCATTTGGATGTCTGTGTTTTAACAACACATCAAAGTTAGACCCTTCTATCTCCCCAGAGAGTTCAGCTCAGTCCTCCTCACAGCTGTTTAAATCCCCCCACAGGCTGATAAACCTTCAGCACTGGACGAGCTGTATAGGATCATACATGAACTGGAAAACTCATACCCAGAGGCTGCGCTCATTGTTTTGGGAGACTTCAACAGAGCCAATATGAAGAGAGTTCTCCCAAAATACTATCAACACATCACTTTTCCCACCAGGGGAGAACAGACGCTGGATCACTGATACACCACAGTCAAAGTCTGCTACAAACCCCTCCCCCACCCTGCTTTTGGAAAGGCAGACCACTGCTCCATCCTGCTGCTGCCTGCACATAGGCAGAAGCTGAAACAGGAAAAAACAGTTACCAGGGACATCTACAAATGGGACAGAGAAGCTGAGGGGGTCCTTCAGGACTGCTTTGAGACTACTGACTGGCAGAAGTTTGAGGATACAGCGGATGGCAACATCAATGAATATACAGACTCTGTCATAGGCTATAAACAAATGTATCAGCGATGCTGTCCCAAAAACCACCGTTCGGTCCCACCCGAGCCAGAAGCCCTGGATCAACCGGGAGATTCGCGCTAAACTCAAAGCGTGGACCACCGCCTTCAACTCAGGGGACCCTGACGCCTACAAAGCAGCCAGATATGACCTCCGGAAGTCCATCAGGGATGCCAAGAAGAATTATAGGGATAAAGTGGAGTCCAGCTACTACAGGTCTGACCCCAGGAGCATGTGGAGTGGACTGCTCTGCATCACAGACAATAAGGGGAAAAACAAGGACATTGTCCTGCGCAAAGCATCACTCCCAGATGAGCTAAACACCTTTTATGCACGGTTAGATGCGGACAACACAGCACCCATCGTGCATCCACATGTGGATGGGAAGGCTGCCACGCTGACCCTAGAAACAGCTGATGTGAGATGGTCCTTCAAAAGGGTCAGCTCCCGCAAAGCACCAGGGCCAGATGGTATCCCTGGCCGGGCTCTCAGAGTGTGCGCTGACCAACTGATGAAGGTGTTCACCAACATCTTCAACCTCTCCCTGAGTCAGTCCGTGGTTCCCACCTCCCTGAAGGCATCTTCCATCGTTCCTGTCCCCAAGAAACCGATGGCCTCCTGTCTAAATGACTACCGCCTTATTGCACTGACATCAGTCATCATGAAGTGCTTCGAGCAACTACTTAAAACCCACATCTGCTCCTCCCTTCCTGTCACCTTGGACCCTCTTCAGTTTGCAAACAGACCAAACAGGGCCACAGATGACACCATCGCCTTGGTGATACACACCGTGCTCACCCACCTGGACAAGGGGAATACATACGTGAGAATGCTCTTCATTGATTACAGCTCGGCATTCAACACCATCATTCCCTCAGAACTCGTCTCAAAGCTCGCTGACCTCCATCTAGCACCCTCCATCTGCAGCTGGATATTAGACTTCCTGATGGGCAGGCCCCAGGTGGTAAGAATTAGCAGCCACACCTCATCCTTGCTGATCCTCAACACAGGCACACCACAGGGCTGTGTGCTCAGCCCCCTACTGTACTCCCTTTTCACCTACGACTGTACTGCCAAGCACAGCTCAAATGTCATCATCAAGTTTGCTGATGACATGACCATCCTGGGCCTCATCACAGACAACGATGAGACGGCTTACAGAGAGGAGATGAGGGCACTAACCAGCTGGTGCCAAGACAACAACCTCTTTCTCAACATCATTAAAACCAAAGAGATGATCGCAGACTTCAGGAGACAGCAGGGGCGTGGGCACCTCCTCATCCACATTGGTGATGCTGAGGTTGAGAGGGCCAGCAACTTCAAGTTCCACTGAGGACCTCTCCTGGTCGCTACACACAGACACCATGGTCAAGAAGGCTTGCCAGCAGCTCTATTTCTTGAAAAGACTGAGGAAGTTTGGCATGAACGGCAGCATCCTCACCAACTTCTACAGGTGCACCATCGAGAGTTTGCTGACGGGCTGCATCATGGTCTGGTACAGGAACTGCTCTGCTCACAGCCGCAAATCACTACAGAGAGTGGTGGATGTGGCACAGCACATCACAGGCAACAGACTCCCTGCCAATCAGGACATCTTCCACCAGTGGTGTTTGCGGAAGGCTCACAGCATCATTAAGGACCGCAGCCACCGAGCACGCAAACTGTTCTCCTTGTTACCGTCTTCAAGGGTTTAAAATAAAATACTTTGAGGGATGATATTGTTCAGATAACCTTTTACCTATGAAATGTATTCCTGCCATTGTAGTCCAACTGATGCATTCATAAGCATTTATCTTTACAGTTATATCACTGTGAAAGTACAAAAACCCCCCAAAAACACAGGCATCTATTAAATGTACAATTTTATTAAAGTGTTGAGTTTCAAGAAATGACAGTAGAAGACGCAAAATCAAGTAAATATTGTTCACACTGATGAACCTCTGTATGACATGCTGAAAAGACTGCTCAACCTCAGAGATAAGTAAATAATAAATGTCCCCATGCTTCTCAGGAGAGTAAACTGTATGCAGTTCAAACTTCTAATGTGATATTTTCCAGCAGTAAGACATGTTTTCCAAAGTGAAACTATAATAAATGTGAATTTATGAATGATTCATAAGCAATGCCAACAAATGTATGTACGTGACTGAAAAAAGTGACATGAACTGTGTGGGGTTTTTCTTATTTTGCATGGTCCTGGTTTCTTGTCTATCTTATAATTTCAAAGTGTCATAGGGTGGCAAAAGTGATCCTAAAACAGAATAACTTATTGCTGCATACAGGCATTACTTTATTTTTTTAACAAATTATTTTTACTTAATGATGAATTAAATTTATTCCATAAACAGGTTGTAGTATGATGATGATGAATCAAATATTCTCAGAGTTAAAATATGTTTGGCGGATATTTTAAACCATGGATAATATAGTGCGTAAATAAGTGGATTCATACATGAATTCATATACATCATCCAACACAGAAATGTCATGGCAACTGATTTAGATGTGATATTGCCCAGAGAAAGAATACTTATGTAATATGGTATCCAACAAAGTAGATAAACAAAAACAACAATGCCTAATGTTTTTGCCGCTTTTCGTTCAGACTTCTTTAGGGTTGAACCTTTCTCCCTCACTCTGATACCAGCTGTTATAGAGTTAATTACCTGGGCCTGATATTTTGTTGCACAGTAAATTCTCAAATATAAAGAAATTACAACTGAACAAGGGGCAATTAATGAAACAATAAGGTCAATAACTACCCACGTGAAGTTAATGACAAGCAGACACTCTCCATAACATGCACTGTGTGTCTCAGGGTAAAACATATGATTGAATAGAATAGTCACAGAATAAATAAGAGAACATAACCATGTAGTGGAAATACAGATTATCACCCTTTTAATGGTCACTTTGGTCGAATACAGTAAAGGATCACTCACAGCAATATATCGGTCTATAGATATAAAGACCAAATTTCCAAGAGAGCCTGACACCACCACAAACAAAATAAGTGGGAAAATGGAACAAAATGTCTCTCCAAAATACCAGCAGGTTTCAATTAGTCGGATGCCCTCTACTGGCATAACGATGAATCCAACAATCATATCTGCCACAGCCAGTGAGAGGACAAGCAGATTGGCTGGAGTGTGGAGCTGCTTGAAGTGAGAGATAGATATTATCACAAGCAGATTCAAAAAAACAGTCAGAGCCGACATTGATAAGAATATAATGTACATAAAAATATATTCAGATCTGGATCTCACATCCTTAGTGCATGAAACATTATGTAGTGGATAACAATATCCCTCATCCCAATACTCCATTTTAATTCAATGAAGGAAAATGTTTTGAGAATCCTTGTATGGTCTTAGGTATGCTGTTACAGTGACTGACCACTACTGCTTTTTTTACTTAGCATAGTAACTTTCACCAAACAGCACCTCTTTATAAATCTCTCAGAGAGAATCAGTTCCTCCGCCTTCATCGTGACGTGGTAAATCTGTTTACTGAGAATGGATCTCATAGTTCAGCTGGGAAGCTTATACTGAGGGCTTTCAATTTTGGAAACAGAAAAGGTCAATAATAGGTACAATTTAACATCTTAACAATTTAACGTCCTTCATTGATTCTTTTTTTTTTTTTTTCATGATTTCAGTATTTTATTTCAAACGTGCTATACATGTTTTATAAAGTAAATAAAGTAATTATAAATCCATGTACAGTTCCCAGTATAGAGTGTAGTCATTTCTTTCCCAGCATGCTATCCATGTGTCAGTGAGGGTGTCACATCAAGATTATCAAGTGTTCTGAAGTACCATGGTAGTTAGCATAATGTTCCTGTGTTTTTCATTAAACATTCTGTGATGTAGAGGATTAAATATTCGTTTAAATTGTGCTTAGATAGGGTATTTAATGCTGAGCATGAATATTTGGCTGGTAATGTTCATATTTTTAGGGGATTCTCAGTGTCTACTTTCTGGTCTATTCCGGTCTGGTTCCAGCAACCTCTGGTCTTCTTCGTGACTGTTTAATCGATGGGTTGGTTGAACTAGACCTCTCCATAAATAGATCATTCAGATGAGAGTATTTATCAAAATAACACTAAAAAGGTTGATTGGGTTACAGAACAAATATGAACTTTATTTGTAAGTACTGTTTTGCATGCAGGCCTGATATTTTGCTTTAATGAGATAAGTAGGTTGATACCCACCCAAATGAAACTGATGACAAGATGACGCTTATCATGGCATGTGTTACATATCACTGTGCTGATTGTGCAGTGTACGCACAGATTAAATGAACAGGTATTACATTACCATAAATGGGTAATTTGGTGTGTCCCTGGTGCAATGTGTTCAGTCTGCTCATCGAGTTAGTACTCTAATCTCCATGTACCCAATGAAGCAAACAGAATATGGTGGGTCAGCACCTTATAAACTGGAGGCTGCCCAATTTGAGGTGTGTGGTAGCTGACCAGTGGGATACAATGGTCCCTCCCACCATCAGAAGCAACCGGAAGTGCCGTCTAACTATGTTCATCACCCCGAAACTCTGTAGAGCACAAGCCTGGGCAAAGTGTATGGAGACCTGAGATTACACAATTGTCAAAGTCCCCTTCTCAGCCTCATCACTGTGAGTGCAGTGTATGATGTTTGGCACTGATTTGGCTGTACATTTTTCTGGAAGCATGACCAATGGTTATTCCGATCTCTTTCAGGGCTGCAGTCCAGATTTTCTGTCAAGATTCACTCCTTTTGCCTCTGCCTTTCTGAGGGCTCTCACAAGTCAGTGTGCCTGTCTACCCATAGCTGGAGGTTTGGCTTGTGGGCACCAGGACACAGTCATATGCTGTGGAGCCATGCATGCTGCATGTGTTTAGGCCATACCACCTTTGAGTCCCTTACAGTTTAACCTGGGGCCTCACTGATCCCAGCTACCATCTGTTGCCACAGTGAGACACTGCTCAAGGCTTGATGTGGGGAGGCATTGTACTGGCAGAAGAGCACGCACTCTTCTCTTTTTCATGATGCTGCAAGCATCAATGCTATCCAGCAGTGAAGGTTTAGAGCAAGAGGTGCCAAGCATGCAGACACTTCGCCAACACACTAGTCACATCAGACAACCATTTGACAGCAGATCTTATATGGTAGTAGAGATCACAAATAACTATACAATATAGCCTTATAATGAGTCGCTTCAAGGAAATAAAGTAAAGCATATCTCACCGCAATATATCAGTCAATAGGTTCATAAAGATAGCATGATTATATTTACACCTCCAGATTATTTCATATGATTGCACATGATCAAAAATCACTGGATCTGTTAGAGAAGCCATAGTTAGAGAGGCCACTCAATATACTTTGGTCTAGCAAAGTATGGATATTATCTTTGCATGCTATTTAGGTATTCAATGTCAGAAATAAGTAATGAGATTTTTATCTGAAGTTTCACAAATGTTATTGATCACTGGTGTAATTATATTTAAATAGAGTATGATATTGATTACATTATTCAGTAGATGTTCTTTCTGCCATGAAACCAACAGCAGAACACCACAAAACTTGTCATTTAGTAATCTTATTGAAGCACAGCAACCACTGTTAATCTTCTCAACCCTTTCTGACTGGGTCTAAAAGAGGCTTTGCAACTAAACTAATGATAATGATCTGTTGCTTGTAAAGACATTGGTAAAGACATTAGTGTGTTTTGGAACATACCATTGATGACAGAAACAACCAATTTGCATTTTCATTCATTCAGAACTAATTTGTCAATACTCAATAAATTGTGCCTTGAATATGTTGTGCATTGTTAACCTGCATGTCTTTGCTGTTTTGATCAGGCCTAAATTAGATGACTAGATAATAAGAAAACAGAGTGGAGCATCACTGGACTGCAACAATTGCATCAGCCTCTCTCTTTCTGCGTTATTGTTTGAACATGTGTGGGTGTGGAGTTCACACCTTTAATGAGCCAAATACTACTGAGGTTTATTATTTTCCTGGAGCCTTACCTGCATAGGTGCTAACAGGACCCTCTGGCATATTTTCCTTACCTAAATACAAATAAAAACCTGTGTAATGAGCTATTAGAGCTTGGAGGAATGAATACTTTAGGGATTCAATTCTCTCTGATATCACCAAGAGTAGGACAAAGGGTCAGAGGGTAATCAACACGCAATAGGCGTACAAAGATTCATAGTTAGCATGTATGTTTGGAAATCTGGTGAACCAGGCCTGCAATTCAGTTTAAAACGATCGGAGGGAAACACTGATTAGCTTTACCTGATTTCAGAAAGTAACTTAACAATAGAATGTTTTCGCTACATAATAATAATAATAATAATAATAATAATAAAAGACATTATTGACCACTTTACAGGTGACTGAAAAAATGTTCAATATTCAAACAGTTGTTCAGAAACAGTTCTATCAGAAATCAGAGGCAGATAGATAAAAATGGAATAATCATTATTAAGATCTTTTTAGAGACAGCTGTGATTTATCCTGGCCTCTTGGTCACTCTCATCAGTAAAGATCTCTGACAGTAGGAAAAAAATTACAGGGGTGTCGATCAAATTCTGCTACATATAATTCCAGTTCTAAACTTTTGAGATCAGCACACCAACTACACTGAGCTTGTTAAATACTCTTATGTTAATATGCTTACAAATAAATAGCTTCATGGTTACCAGTACTCCAAGCAGTTTACAGTAATAGGGAGAATATGATTTCCTTTTTCTGGTTCATTTCACCATAAGGGTTATTTTACTTTTACTAGACCCACATGTCCTAGAGGCCTAAATGGAATGTCTGCATTTCTCTCTTCTGGATGTCCTGCTGATGGTGGATCATTCTCAACATGCCTGCAACACTGCCTATGATAAACATAACTGGCTGGGTTAGTTTAAGAGCCAATACACTTCGTTGTCCATATACTTATGTCTTTAAACTGTTCTTAAGTCATTTCAGTGTGCTTTATATGAGGAGGGGTGACAATATACTCAGTAAATCAAAAAAAAAAGGCCTAATGTGAGAAAAACAGTTGTGATGGTTTGTAGAGAAGACTGGATGCATGTATAGGATCTTCAGTTTTACTGAGATGAAACACAACTTGAAACTTACAGAACTGACCAACACAGCATTCACACCACATCTCAACTCACAACACATTGACAACTCAGTTCCACACCAGGTACAAAGGGCAAAACTAGGAGTTTTTATACAAGACCAGGCAAGACTAAAGTAACAGGAAGCAGGTGGAACTAGTGAGTAAACTAAAAAGATGAACTAACATAGAAACTGACCAGTAGAGGAAAAGAGAGAAAGAGAGAGAGAGAGAGAGAGAGAGAGAGAACCAGGCCGTGATAGCAATAGTAAAGCATTTTAAATAATGAGCATTGATGATCTGTATACTTCCATCTCAATCCATTGTCATTTCCGTTCCTTTCTTTGTGAAAGACGTGGAAGAGAAAGAGAAGAAACTGATGAGATATTAATAGTACTGGAAAAGAATGCTATAAATATTGAGCTTACATTTGACTTCACCTCAAAGTAAGACATAAATATTTGATATATTGTCACAAAAAAAGACATCTCAAATATGATGTAAACGTTTTGGAAAGAAACATGTTCACATACATGTTAATACTTTTAGACAGATGTGTGATATATCCATAGGTATATGGTTTATCTGAATTCCCAAAACTAACACATTGTGTACATTTGTACAGTGGCACAAAATTGTATTAAAGTGATTAAAATAGTTTACTGTCATGACAAGCTAATGCTATTTGGAGGCGAACTTGTACAAAGGCATAGCATGCTTTAAGAAATGCTGCCTCTAGTTGTCACGAATCACACACGGGCAGGACGCAAGTGCAGAGTAGAGGTTTTATTAACAAACTTAGAGGGCGTCAAACACAAGAAAGTGGCAAAGCAAAACAAAGTATAGAAATAAGCAAAGGAGTGATCAAACAAGGTAACGCTGACTAACGGAACAGGTAAATATAAGCGCTCAGTAAACACATGGGCAAGTGAAGACTTCGCAGTGTTCTAAGGAGACAGAGGGGTTTAAGTAAGGGCTAGTGACTGCGTGCATGAAAGTGAGGACCGGTGCAGGTGATGAGTGAATAGACCGGTGATTAGTAAACCGGCGACGCTGTTGGCTGAAAGGCTGAAGTCGGCGGGGGAGGAGATGAGCTCGTTACACTAGTTTTCTAGCTCTTCCTGTGACAAATGGACACCCAGTAAAATTAAATATATTAACAACTAAAAAGAATTGTATTAAAGTTTAATAAAAGATGTGGAACACCAAAGTTAATTTAATACATTGAGTCCGTAATTCTACATATTCTGATAACTAAAAAGAACATAAGCTGTCAACTGCTGTCTTTGTCTGTTGTGAGTCGACTAGACAGTGACAGTCACCAGGCCAAAAAGTTGAAGCTGAATGCAAATCATGCACACCCCAATCCTTGGGGGGGGGGGGGAAATCATATTATTATTGTTCTTTTAAATATCAAAAGATATTTAAAGACATTCAAATTTTCAGCTTTCCTTTCAAGTCAGTATGAAAATGTGAGATTTTTACATTTTCAAGAAACTTTTACCAACATTCAAAAACAGCAAAATAGTCTTTTCTTATTTTCTGATTGCTGATTCCAAACTGAAAATCCTTTTGACAAAATACGTACAGATCAGTGATTGGAAGTTTCCCTTTATAGCAGTAACTACTATCAGTGTTTTCCTCTCTCTTTTGTTAGAAGTAATGCATCTGTTAATAATGAACAGATACATAAAAGATACATATGTATACCAGTCATTAACAGATTTAGTAGGGAGTTGAAACTGTCTGTCTGTCAACAGATGGTAAAAATGTGTGCCAGACATTATAAAACATAGCTATAGAAAACATAGGGATAGAAAAAAATGTTCTCAAGAGAGTTTTGGATAGTACATTCCCATTTTGCCTGTGGATGCAAATTATGTGCACACTACTGCAAATCACCTTTATAAATGGCTGGAGTCCAACAGAGACAGAACCTTGATTTCACACAGAGGCTCTCAAATCAACTCAACAACACTTCCAGACAACGATAGCAATCATTTTTGGCATTGGCTGTTAGTAGATTTTTCAATTTGACAGTTTTTAAGTGCATATCTCTGCATTCTTTCAAATGGAAATCTCTGGATTTGCAGAATATAATGTAGTTGAATACTGTTTTCCATACTACAACTCTTCTTGTATTAAGGAGGTCAGGCCAAGATCACAGCGTTTCATCATGTATGTCTTCCTCTCAACCGTGTCAGTTTTCACAGTGGTTTTGAACCTGCTGCTGATTATCTCCATCTCTCATTTCAAGCAACTCCATACCCCAACCAACCTGCTTATTCTTTCTCTGGCTGTGGCAGATTTGATGGTTGGATTGATTGTGATACCAGTAGAGAGCATCAAGCTAATTGAATCATGTTGGTACTTTGGAGAATTATTGTGTTCACTTTTCCAGGCAACTGTTTTTACAGTGATTTTTGCATCTCTTTACAATCTGGTCTTGATAGCGATTGACCGTTACCTTGCTATTTGTGATCCTTTACAGTATTATGCCAAAATTACAACAACCAGAACCATACTACTCATATTCTTAATTTGGTCATATTCTGTGGCATATAATTTGCTCCTCCTCTACTGCAATGAGAATTTATATAATTCTCAGGAACATAATGCTTGCATTGGTGAGTGTGTTCTCATAATCAGTTTTACATGGGGGGTTGTTGACCTTGTAGTTTCATTCATTGGCCCATGTTCTGTTGTTATAGCTTTATATATTAACATATTCAAAGTGGCACGAAGCCAAGTTCAAGTAATCAACTCCATTACTGGAAACTTCAGGTCTGAGGGAGTTTCAGTCCCCAGGATTTCTGAAAGGAAAGCAACTATAACATTAGGGATAGTGCTATTAGTTTTTCTAGTCAGCTGGATAACACATTATATTTGTGCTCTTTCAGAGGAATATTTATCATATTCTTCTGTTTTAATGGCAGTTCTTGCTTGGGCCCTCTATATAAATTCTTTTCTTAACCCGCTTATCTATGCCTTTCGATATCCATGGTTCAGAGTATCAGTTAAGCACATATTAACTCTGAAAATACTGGAACCATCATCTTCTTCAAGTAATCTATTTTCACTGAAGTAAACTCTGCAAACCCCTTTTCTGGGCTAATGATGTTTAATATTATTGAATTTAAACAAAAAGCTATTTGCTACCAAACCAAATAACAATTATTTTTTAGGTCATTCTGGGGAAAAAACATCATTGCAACCTAGCTGTCTGAACTTTTTTGTGTCTTGCTTTTTTGGTAAAGGGGGTGATTTTCAAGTTAAGTATACTTTAGATTAAGATAGGATAATGAGGAGACCTCTCCAGATAGGTATGGAGCATGCAAACAATGTTTTCAGTAGGAAGATTGGGGTTTTCTAAAACTAATGGTCTTATAATATTGTGAGCATTATTCAGTCGAACTTGCAGAGAGTTACTATAGTGTCACGGGCCCTTAGCTTCTTTGTAAAATACTATCTGTTGAAGAAATTAATCATTTTTAATGTTGCTATATGCTCAAACAGTAGTGGTTTCAGCTAATGTTATTGTTTAAAAAGAAAATGCCACATTGGGTTATTATAATTCTAACTCATGATTTTTTTGTTGTTGTTGCTTTTTTTTGTTTTGTTTTGTTTTTTCAAACCTGTTAATTGCTGTGACAACAATGCTATGTAGTCCTCAGCTTGTCAGTTTACATGACCCAATGCCCAGTATGAGTGATAGTGTCTCACCGTCTTATGTTAACTAGAATCATGTAATAACTCAAAATGAATCAATTATTAAATGAACTTATGACACTGAATGTTATTTTGTTGCGGGACATGCTCTTTTAAATGCCTGTTGGAGCTCCTGATAATCAAAAAGTTTTGAAGATCTATTAAATATCATGCTTGAAAATTATAAACCCACAAACAAAATGTCTTCAAGAGCTTGGAAACACAGGGTTTCAGACATTTACTATAAAAATGAATTAATGACTAAGTTATTCAGTATACAACTTTAGCACTCACATAACACACTGTGGCTTGCTACATAAAGCAGGGCATGGAGGCACTTGGATTCAACTGACCATTTGACTGAATGCTAGAAAAAGCCAAAAAAAGAGACCTGTGTGTCTGTGAGTATGACATGACCCAATATGTCTTGTGAGACATATTGGTGTCTCAGAAACTGCCTGATGCTCTGAACTCTGGTTTCTGGTGTGTCATGCTAGTGGCAGAGTCAGGATCTGATATAAGGTGTCTGCACTCTTTCTGCCTGGCTTTTGGCAGTGGTGCTATGATGTAGGATTTTTTTTTTTCCAGGCACAGATTAATTCCCTCATACCAACTGAATAATGTTGGAAGGTCACAGTATAGCACTGTTACCGGTCAGGAGCATCCCCTCATAGATAGAATATACCCTCTGACATATGAATACCGCCATTTGGATAATGTGTCATTTCAAAAAAACAAAAACAAAAAAAATCATATTTATTGTCCCCAAATGGTTTTGGGAACATAACAGTGAGTTAACTTTACCCGAGTCTCTTGTTAGGACTCCAGATCCCGTCCAGTAAAGCGATTTTGGGGTGAGATGGAACAGGCTGTTTGCAGCATGAATATATCATCTGCTGGTCTGCAGCAAAAGCGTGATGCAGTCTTATCAGAGTGAACCACAATCCCTGGGGAGTATCACTGACACAGAATTCGTATCTTGAATAACGCAGACTGCTCTGGAGGCAAAGTAGGGTCCAACACAGTGATAGACAGGTGTACCTAATTAACAGGCCACTAAAATGTATTCCAAATGCTCTTAACTGGGTATGGTTCTCTCACTCTTATTATTGCTGGCAGTAGTAGTTGAGCTTTAAAAATACATGTTTCTATTGTCAAAAACTTAAAAACCTGAACTTTAAGTCACCTGAACCTCAAGTCATGCATTTAGTATATATGAATATGTATTTTCATGCACAAGTGTATGTGTTGATGTGTCTTTTTTTTCTCCTGTCTCCTCCTCATTATGTAGCAGTGCCTGTAATAACCATCTGAATGATTTTACTTTCTGGAGCTTTATTCATTTTCCTTGCTGTATGTTTTGGCTTTGCTAGAAAATGCATTTGTGAAATTGTAATTGAATATCTTAAAGAGATTTTAAATAAATAAATTCAACAATTGTGAATTCACCACAGAAAGTTGGAGTTTTGTTTGTTTTCTTGACGTTAACAATAGCTATGATCATTTCCTCTAAATTTCAAAGCAATGCAATGCAGTCAACACAAAAATGAAAAATGTTTCATCCACAAACTCATGAACTCCAGAATGTATCATTAACACTAATATACTGATGTGAGTTGCTTTAACTGTTGCTTACCCTTGAAATTTTCATAGTAAGGTGACACCACTATATAATATCCTCACCTTACCCAACACACTGTGAGGAACATATTTTCCAAACTCTTCCTATCATCATCATTATCATTAAAAAAAAAAAAAAAGAAAGAAGTGAAAAAGAAAGACGTTTTGAAATCTATAGAAGAATTTTTCATTTTGCTGAAATGAATTCCTTGGGGACATGACACTGACTACAATACACAAGGACAGGGTTTGGTATTACACACCAGATAAAGCACTGCTCCAAGGGGAAAATGAACATGGCCAAGGATTGCACCTTCCTCCATTTTTTTTTTTTTAATGATGGCAGATGATGATGAATCCTCTGGAGATCCTTTCAGCATTATTAGTGTAATGAAGACACACAGTTTTGCATTCAAGATTAACTCCCTTTGTTTCTTTCTTTCTTTCTTTCTTTCTTTCTTTTTGCACCTTATTGTCTCTTTACTAGATTTTCTTGTGCTAATAAAAATAATACACAATATACTTTTAATAAAATTGTCTTTTTAAGACTTTTAGTACATAGCCTATCATTTTATTTTCAGTAGCCCGTTAGAGGTGGGTATAGCAGATTAAAAAAAAATAGTATTGAGGTAATACTTCTCCAGTCTGTACCATTTATAGTAAGGTGACACCACTACATAATGTCCTCACCTTACCCAACACACTGTGAAGAACACATTTCCAAACTCTTCCTATCATCATCATTTTCATTAAAAAAGGAAAGAAAGACAGGAAGGAAGGAAGGAAGGAAGGAAGGAAGGAAGAAAGAAAGAAAGAAAGAAAGAAAGAAAGAAAAAGAAAAAAAGTACTGTGCCTCTGTAGTACTGTTAAATAGTCTTGTTCTTAAGCTGAATTATCCCACCAACAACCTAAACTGCCTCAAATATGAATTTTGTTTTGTACAATCTAAGATTGTTCTGTCACATTTTCATTAAACCATTGTTAAATAGTGTAAACACAAATGACCTGCATTTTTCCTCAGATACATTCAAACTAATTGAGCCAGAATTTACTTTTCCTTCTGGTATGGATGATTATCAGCCATTAGTACCAGGGAGCCTCTGTCTATGAGCAGTTTACCTGATGGCCTTTGGAAGACCAGGATTTCAGTATTTAGAGGAGTCCTTGTTTTATTGTTCCATTGATGGCCTTGGTTTTAATACGGTAAATATTCGAACTTACAGCATACTGTATGTAAATAATTTATTGGCTGAGTGTTTTACTACTCTGTGATTGACTGAAGAGTTCAGGTCATTGCTTTTCTTTAATTATGTATGCAATCTTCATTTTGGCTTAGAAGTGATACAGGTGTCAAATTAATCATTCAAACTCAAAACACAGATGTAGTAGAATAAAAAGAAAGCTTTTTTGTGCGGAGATGACACTGCACTAGTTTTACTGGTTTCTTTTACTATAATCAATAGGCATGCCCGTAATACACTTTACTGGTGCATATACATAATTTATGTGTAATGCAAAACAAACAATCTCAGAGGATTGTGATCCAGCTTCCTAGCTTGAGCAGGTTGTCAAAGGGGAAAATTTTTTTTGTTAAATCTCAGTTAGAACCTGAGTAGTTATAGACCATCCTTTTATTTTAGCAATAAACAATGGCAATCTCTAACAGTCATTTACTGTAACGTGTTCTGCAGTTTTTCATTCATTCAAACCAGTGAAATATGCTCAGTAGGGTGCTTTATAAAAGATGAATTGCATTATCAAAACTACTGATCAAAAAGATAAAAAAGAGTCTATTTAATGACTGAAGGCACACTGAGTAAGGAGCTTTTCCAAAAGCTTGGGAGGAATGCGACATGCCATGACTATCTGCATCATCACAGCAATCTTTCTCTTTCTTCATTTCCCTCTCTCTTTCCAGCCCCCCACCTACCTATCTCCTCCTCTGCCTTTCTATTTGATGATGAGTTGAGCATGGCCAGGAAAGAGAGCACATCCGCAGATGCGCCTGGTACATGCATACGGGAAAGAAACCTTCCTTTCCTCTCTTCACATCTCTCTCTCTCTCTCTCTCTCTCTCTCTCTCTCTCTCTCTATCTATCTATCTATCTATCTATCTATCTATCTCTTTTCCTGAGCCAGAGGGATGTGAGGACATCAAAAACAGAGGTAAGCTAAATGACTGATTTCGTTTCCCTTATTAATATGTATGCAAAAGGTGGATCAGATCAAAGATCGTGAATAAAATAATGCACAACTGGCTTTGATTGGTTTAGAGGTGAAGAAGCAAAGGTGTCAACCCTTTAATGTGATGGTGGGGAGTAGGTCATCGAGGTGACATGTACTCTTCTGTGTTTGAAAGGAAGGAGGGGCATTCATTCAGTACAATTGCTGTTATCAAATATGATGACTTTTAGAAAGTGTCTAATCAGCATGATAGCAAAGTACTGAATTCAGTCAAGGCTTTCCAGGACTGATAACCAACAGACAAGTGAGAACAGATTTGTGAAACCAACATAAAAGGCATATTTCGTCATGCAATAAAATAATTTCATTACGTTGTTGTAACTCTATGTATTAATGTACACACAAGACTTGTGCATGAACTTGGGACAGATGAAACATTGTGTGTGTGTGTGCGTGTGTGTGTGTGTGGGGGGGGGGGGGGGGGGGGGGGGGGGGGGTGTCAGTGTATGTCAATTAGCTACAACAAATTAATAAAACTGGAGTTCGGGACATCATCACATAATACATCAGAAAGCAAACAGAGAGAGAAAAGAGAGAGAGAGAGGGAGAAAGAGCCCAGTGGGTGGCAGGCAGAGAGAGTGAAAGAGCCAACTCTTTTTTGATGATAAAAGCCCCTCTCTTTTACTCTGTTATTTTAAGCCATCTCTTGTTTATATTAATTGCTGTGCTTTTCTGTCTCACTTCGCTTTGCGGACAGTGCATTACATTGTAAAAAGCTTTCGATTGGCCCCACAGCTCGACTGCCATGCTATCGGGACTAAATTAATGGCCTTAGACAGATAATGTAAAGGCACTTGGGCGCCTGAGGCAGGTACTTAGGCTCTGGACGTTCCACGCTGCTTTCGATGTAATTACACAAAAAGCAGGGCGCCAATTAAAAGATGACCAGGTATCTAATGGATACGCTTACATTTCTTTCCATCACGTGAGACAACCAGTGCAGTAATTTACTGCATTCGGAGTGCTATCGGAACCCTATAAAAGCATTTGGATTCACTTTTCCGGGAGGGTCAGCGAACATTCTACAGCATAATTTCATAGTTCCTAGCAGCTGATTACGTGTCCGATGAAAACAAGTGACCATATCTAATTTCCGCCCCAACATACAGGCCTCATTTTCCACAAAATGACTAACTCACATTCATGACTTCACCAAGTCTTTCCTCAAACATAGGAAATATACAAACTGTACACTTACCATAAATTTGGATGTTGATCATAAATGAGTCATTTCAGGAATGTGAAGTCATGCCAAATGCACTAAGCCTAAAATGGCCTCTAATCTATAACAGATCCGGAATCTAAAAAGTCTTGTTTTCTCTGACAATAGATAATTAGCAGCATGTTGCATTTCCATTTACTGATTCATGTGTCTCTCATCCATTACAACCAAAATGTTCTGGAAAAATCTCTGTGCACCTTTGGGGTTCTTTACACTCATCTGTCCTGATAGTTTGCAGACATTCAAGGCAGAAATACCTGTAGTTCAGCAAAATACCCTTCTAATAATGAGTTGTCAATCACTGACGTATGTTATTTAACACCAACAGTGGCACCAGGCTTCATACTCATGTATCGCTGGACTGGAAGCATCTTTGAATTAAAACCAATGTGATCAGAAAAGATTTACTGTCTCAGTTATCAGAGTTGGCTAATTGTTGGTACAAAATCTAGGGGCCACCCTGTAACATGTACCTTCACGTGAATTTTTATCAAACACATTAGCTGTTGATTAATTCTAATAAATTGCAAGCTACCAGAGTTATTATTTGCTGCCATGAAATAATTAATTGCAGGGAATGGGTAAATGAGGACATGTTTTTGTGTCTAGTTGTAGGCTGGGAAGAGGGACAGTTGTTGGCAGCCCCCATTCACTTGTTAGGCAGTTGTTGATGGAAGTACAATGAAAGACCTCTGAAATTAATGGAAATTATAATTACACATAATTAGAAAATGAAGTTGTAGGAATGCCTTGTTTCCTTGTTATATTTACAGGTTGCCACACATCTCAAGATTATGACAATTAATCCACTCTAACACCTGTCTGTGCTTTGAAATGTTGAAAAAGAGCATTGTTCGCGATGCTTTATGAGAGGAGTTTAAAGTCATCTAATGATGAACTAATTTGGTTTAAAATCTAGTGTGATTTGGTAGTATCTTCAATTATGAAAAAAGTGAAGAAATGCCCAGGGGGTTGAGATTCAGGGTAAGGGGACATGTGATGGTGTTGATGAAGAAACTACCAAACTATTGCCTTTGTATGAGAATGCACTATACCATGAAACTCTGGGGGGGTTTTTGTTTTTGTTTTTTTACTCTGGAATTAACTCAGTGGTTTTACCAGTCATTAAACCCCATGAAATGAACCATTTCATTGACCAGCTACTGAAAAGATTCACTGCATTTTTGTTTCAGTCAGAGGAAGTGACTGGTTGTGGACAACAGGACAAGACTCTTCCCTTTTACATACGCAATGATTCCTGTTCTCCTCACCTTCCTCATGCTCTTCATGGCTAAGTCCTCAAACAGCCAGGGTAAGACTCATGGGTGCTTTACTCCAAAGATAACGTGTAACTGTTCACTTCTCTTACACAACTAGCAGCTCACTAACAGGCCTGAGCAGAGACTGCTATACACAGTTGTACAAATTCAGTTATTCCGTGCAGTTTATGGTAATCAAGTTTTTATGTGCAATGGGACTGTAGAAAATATTCATACCTGTCCAGATGTCATTACGTAGAGTTCTTTCGAATTTACCTGCTTGGATTTGCATTGTGTATTGATAGTGTTTTCATGCTTATTAGTCTGTTCATTCAAAAGTAATCTCTCAGTTCTGCTGGTCTGGCCTGGGGACAAAATGTCTAAGTGTACATTTTATTTAGCCTTGCTGACAAACTGTCTCCCTAAATTATCAGCCAGGAAACATTCCAGCACATATACACAATATGTTTTGTCCCTGTTTACACACACATTTTCATGTGTGTACACACACATGTGTGAGCGCACACACACACACACACACACACACACACACACACACACACACACACACACAATGCTAATAGCCGTTCCCAGATTTGCCGAGAGCAAGGGGAGGAAGCTCCAAGGTTAATGTGCCCTCTGTTCATGGAGTGTTTAGTCTGGACAGGGTCCTGATTAATAGCTTGAAGCTGTTGGGATGCCAGGGCAATGACGCCACTAAGAAAAGAGAGAGCGAGAGGAGCAGCGCACAGATGGAGCTCCTCAGGAGGCCTCTCACAAAGAGATTCATACAGGGTGAGGGAGAAGAGAGGAGAAAGTGTGAAGAAAGGAAGGTGGTCCACTTAAGAGGTTGTTTAAGAAGGTGTGACTGTTATAATTGAATTGTATAATTCAGATGCGTCTTTTACTTATCACTTACTTTAAGGAAATTCCATATTCTGTTATCACTGATTCAAGTTTCATACTGATTGGAGAGGACTTTACAATCCCTTTGTGTCTTCTAAGATGAAATAACAAAAAGCAAAAAGCAAAATGCATCGGGGGGGTGCAAAATGTCTGCTGGGTTTGAATTTAATTAACATATTAAAAGCCTGCGAACTTTGTGTCAGCAGAGCTCAACTACAAACACGGTGTTTTCTTAACAAACCTGGAACCCAGTTTGCTTTGAATTTGCACTGTCAAAACATGACCACAAGAGGGAGCAACACACACACAATTAACAACACTGATGCATGTTCAGCCATGATCAAAATACAGCTTGGCAACATTTGTATTAGCTTATGAATACGTTCAGAATAGCAACTCCATATTGAGCCACTTGATGGAGCTACTGTCCACAACAGGTAGAGAGAACTGACACGTGGCTCATATTGATTTCAAGGACTCATTCACAGCACTCAGCATTTGATTGGCTCTCTGAAGTCCTCTCCCTTTTGGTCTTTGTGAACAAGACTTATCATCATATTCCCTCTCTTGGTGAACAGGCTTACATGTGAGACCCCACAGCAAGTGAAAGGGTTTGTCTGCGTGTCCTGGTGTATAGAGGGGGCAAGATAACGTGATTCGGCTCTAGCGGCAATCAAAATTTATATCTGTGTCAGACAGGAAGAGATAGAGCTGTAATTAAATGGGCCGGGATCACCAATACACAGGCAATTCACAGCTCGGAAGAGGTGGGGTGTGTGAGCCGGCCTACCTGTCTAAATGAATCACTGCTGCTGATCTAGAATGAGGAAAAAACATCTACAGTATCTCAACTTAACGCTACTGAGCACACTGAGTTCACAGAGGAATCTCTACATCCACACTCATTAACACAGATGTTCATATGCACACAAGTTACTGACAAGACAAAGTTATCTAAGGTAGTAAAAAAAAAAAGACAGTGTAAATATTCCCAGCTTATTAAAAAAAAAAAAAAAAAAAATATATATATATATATATATATATATATATATATATATAGTTATATATATATATATATATATATATATATATATATATATATAGTTATATATATATATATATATATAGTTATATATATATATATATATATATATAGTTATATTTCAATATTCATGTATGCCACATCATTTTGTTTACTTTTTTTGCTGCACACTTTCCACTATGTCATGAGAAAGTGAGGAAAATGTAAGGCACATGTTTTCATGTGTTGGCTGCATTTACGCAGCCAGTCTTAGACAGCGTCCTGAGACTTGGTTCTTAGCTGTGGCTGAGTTTAAAGAACCATAATAAATTTGGTGAAGACTGGCTTAAAACAACCATTCAAAATTAGTTTTACACTGCATGGGAAATACTATTAAACTGAATGTCTGTGCGAAGAAAGCATGAAATATACAATTTGCCGTCTGTTTTTTTTTTTCCCTTTAAATCTATAATTAGTGTGCTTCATAACTGCTATTAACTTGTTCTGTTCATCACACAGTGCAAAAGAAATTGTAGAAATCGTGGAAGGAACATTTAATCAAGTCTTCAATGCAAAACTGTCAGTGAAGGACTGCACATTTGAATGGAAAAGCAAAGAAAAACAGAACATAAAGAATAAAAATAAATAAATGAAGAAAACAAAGATTAAATAATAGCAATAAAGTTAGAATTTCAATTAGCAAACTGTCAGGATACAGATAGTCTCTCTCCTGGTGGCACTCGATGATGAGCAGTTGATCGACAGGCATACTCACCACTCTCTCATAAGAGGAGCTGATCTTGGTTGTAATCAGGAAGGTCTTAGTTGTATGATTATATTTCCTTTTTGCACTGCTGAGATAGATAGTAATTAAAACTTCAGTGTTTTTTTGTTTGTTTTTTTTTTCAATGAATAGAATTGTTGTTTCTAGCTGACCGCATAGGCCTATTTTCAACATGCTGAAATAATGGTTTGCTTTTATGCTAGCTGAGCCTATTCTACAAGAAAGAAAAAAAAGATAATGAAGGTTTTCCATGCACAGTAAGAAATAAACATTATGATAAGCATAGCCTCTCCAGAAGGCTGTAAAAATACAATACCACAAGCTTTTTTCTTATTCTCATAAATGGCACCCAAGTTCATTCTACAACATCACCATTATACAAACGCACACACACACACACACACACACACACACACACACACACACACACACCATCTATTATTTACTGAAGGTCGGCGGTATTGTTTTATTAGCCTAGAGAATTCTTGTGGAGAGGCAATATAGGAGAGGCAGTGTTATAGAGCTCTAACATTCACTCACATGGTTGTATACTGTAGTATTGCTTGCTGTTATTGCCTGTTAGTTCAGTGTCCATCAGTGTCCATCTTTTGGGTTTCTGCAAAATCAGTTACACACTTATCTCCGTACTTCAGGGTGAAAATATCATGATGCAAGGCTGAGATGTTATTGTTGTTGATGATGATGATGATGATGATGATGGTGTTGCTGGTGTTGTTGTTGTTTTCAGTGGGTCATTAGAGTGAGATTGTAGCAATATGCCCCACATATGCAGAGCTAATATGGATTAAAAAAAAAAAAAAGAGAAACTGACTGGCATTGCTCATTTTTCAATCCAGCTAAAGTTTAGCTTTTTGAGGTTGAACTTCGTGCAGACAGCACTGCGACCACAGGGTGGCAGCTTGAAAATGTGTTTAAGATGTGCTTTCTCGCAATAATATAGACATTTCTGTAATGAGCAGGGATTGTGGAGAACTGTACTGCATTCTGAAGGACAATGCACAATTTTTATGTTTTGTCAGTTTCGTGTATGTGTCTCTGTGTGTCTGTGTCTGTATGTGTGTGCGTGTGTGTATGTGTGTGTGTGTGTGTGAGAGAGAGAGAGAAAGAGAAAGAGAGAGAGAGAGAGAGAGAGAGAGAGAGAGAGAAGAGGAATATTTGTTATGTAAATTGAAACCCTAAACGTAATGCCATCAGTCATTGTAGACTCAAAACATTTTTGGCAATTACTACTGCATTTTGCTCTCAGAAACAATGCAGTTTTTTCCTCTTAGAAGAGAGAATGATTGGCTCGGGCAATACTATCTGAACCTGGTTGAACTGGTTCCCAGAAACCCCTTTCATCCTTGTGGCCAGTTTGTTTGCACATGTAGACCAAAAGCACATTTGGATGCTTATTTAGCCTTTGTCTTGGCCCTGTGACACTGGATATCTGTACTCCTGGGAGTGGTATGCAGTCATAAGAAATGAATGATCATTTCTCTCATATCTCTGATTAATCATGATATGTCAGTTATTGTAAGCAAGAGAATACAATACAGTCAATGCAGACACGTAATCAGATCTAAATAAGACCCCAGAGGGCACTGCAGAACACAAGGTCCCCTTCCATAAATTTCAATGACACCAGTAAAACTTTACTATCTGTACACAAACACACACAGACATGGATCTGCACACAGTAATCTGGATTGCATGAGTAACAATGTCTACATTAGTTGAGTGATGTTACAAATCAGAACATTTTGTCAGTATTTAATTTGTACAAATTTTTATTTACTCCAGTGGTTTTTCCTTCCCGTATTGCTTGCCGGTTGTTGTAAATAAAAATGAACAATCAACAACAACAACAACAACAAAAAAGTCATAATCCACCCCCAGCAAACTGGGAGAATAGAGTTCCATGCCTGGAAAACCAGAGCTCTTCTTAAAGGATTTTCTGAGCAGAAATGAGGGGTATGCAAAGATGAGTTTGTGTGTAAACTCATTCCTCTCAAAATAAAGTGTAGATTTCACTGTGGCATTAAGGATCAAAAGGAAGTAACAATGGAGGTGTCATTCAAATACTTTCAACATGACATTTTCAAAATATCCAATTTCATACATTTAAATCTACATGGGCATGAAGGTTATCATCCAAAACTTCTTCCTCTCATAAAATTTTGTGTCATCAAATACTGCTCAACTAATATTTTGACAAAAGAAAAAAACAACTGGAGATTTACCCTTTGTACATCTTTTATACATCACCTATTAATTCAGTGTAGCCCATTATATTTCCTTGGTATTGCAATCTCTATTTCTCCTGATGACTCGATTTCTCCTTTTTTCTATTTTTAAACTTGAAAACGGACCACTTTAATTGTCGCAATTAATATACTGATTCCAATGCCTAATTGTGATCAATACTGCTTTGAGTGCACCAAAAGTCTTTAATGTGACCATTGATCTAAGCCAAAGTCTAATATCAGTCACCGCCAATCAATGACACAAGCAGTCCTGCTGTTCCTCGTGTGGTTTGGTTGAAATGGTTTTGCCTGGAGCAGCGCTCATTTTTCAACTCACCTGGTTTACGTCCCTCTGTGTCACAAACTAAACAGTGAATATCCTTTGCAACATGTGCTGAAACATTGCCTGGTTGTAATTTGTAGTGATCACACAGGTCCAGAACCAGGAATGTGTACATAGGGGTTATGGCATACTTGTTTTTATCTAACAAACACTAATGACGTATTTATGTTGCCTAGTCACACAATCATTTTGGCGGGCTCTTACCAAAACAAACATTCATCAAGCAATTAGCCAAATAAAAAGATTATCTCTCTTGCTCTTTTTAAGGCTTGTTGTTGAATCCATCTCTCTTTGATGGGAAATTTGTCAGACTGCTGCATTTTCTTTGGTGTGAAAAGGACATTTTTTCACTCTGTTGAATACTATTTTCTGTGCAAAACAACCAAGAAAAAAACTCCGCTACTAGTCTTCTACTTTCTTTGCCACACTGGTAGCAATTCTCTTTTATCTACGATTCAGAATAGATATATTGCAGTTTACTCTAGAATCAAGAATGTTACTTATGCTTTCATCATTCTCTTAGCTGCTATAGCATCATACACTTTGCAGCTAAGCCAGCCTTTTATGAACCATAGAGTAGCTGTGTTATGGAACATGAAGTGTCTGAGTTACCTGAGTTAATCACCTTAAATGGTGAACGCTTGGCTTCATCTTAAGTTTGTGACTCTAGGTATTTGTTTTGGTAATCTACTTAAGTAACAGATTACATGTTTTCTTTACAGGAAACTTTAGTCGGTGAATGAACAACAAAAAGAGACAGTGACTGTTTTAGAGTAGAAAAAAAAGGAAATTAGATAAAAAAAAAAAAAAACCTCATCATCACTTGTGACTTTATCAAGTATAGAACTGTGCTTGGTAACTTACCAAAATATGTAACTATTATATTACCTAACTGATCAAATATTTATTTAAAAATTTATTTTAGCTATTTGTTGAAAAGAAGAACATAACTGTCACTCTGTTGTTATTACTTTTGTAGTTATACCAGTCTTCAACCTCCATCGCAAAATGGTTCCCAGGTGCAGATGAATAACAAGAGGAAAACAGATTGTTTGTTTAGATAGCTGCATGGAGTATACCATTCCATCATGGAAGCTACCAACAGGGCTGTTCAGTCTGTCCTTTCAAAGAAGATTTAGAGTGGAAGTTACACACACAGTCTGCTGTGTATCTTGCTCTGTGTTCTGCATACTCTGATCACAGTCGTGAAAATGGGGAACGAGAGCCAAAGTTGCAACTTCAATGCTTGCAGTACTGTTGTTTTCAGCTCAACAAAATTAATGTCACATAAAGTGTGATGAAAAAAAAATCAATTGGGCCAGACAATTCTAATTTTAATGGTTTTCGCAGACCTTGGTTACACTTGTCTCTCTGATTGGACTTTTTGTTATTGCATTCACAAGAACATAATTCTAGGCCCATTGTTGCACCCGCATGTGAAAATTAGATGTGAACTTTGTAGACTAATCTACGTTCATTTTTCACCTTCCTGCGTAATTTTGTAAACCAACCTTTCCATGGTATAAAATGGCACTGCATGTGGAAGAAACAGCCTCTTCTTCTTTATTGTTCAGTCTGTTGTGTAATTGTGGTAGGCCATGTATTAGACATGCTTTGTGAAGCGGCTTAGGAGAGTGGTATCGTGTACCGCAGCACAACCTTGGTTTCCATGGAGAGGTACTGCAAACAATGGGAACCTTTACCCATACAGACCAACTAGTTGCAGACCAACTGACCAGTTGCTGTTGTATATAAAAGTGTACTTTTGATCATGTAGCAGACTAGCAGACTAACCTCCAGGCATTTACGTCTGTGTAGAATGAGTGAGGTTTAATGACATAGCAGCCTGTCTGTCCAGATTGTATCCGAGCTACTCTAAAATAAGAACACAATGAAAGTCTGGCCATCTCCCTGAGGTGGTCTGGATCACTAGATTCCAATACAGGGGGGAAAAATCAGGGAAAATTGTTTTGTGGATCAAGACCCTTCAGTTAATGTGCTCTAGCATTTTAAGTCAAGTCTGACCAACGTTATCCAGACTACATATGGATCAGATGTTTGTAGATCGATGTGAATTGTAAAAGACTGCAGATAGACTGCAAAAACTAGGTTGCAAAATGTGATTGCTATAGACATGTAACCTGTATGCAGTATGAGTCTAAGTAATCGTTCCTCGACGTTTATTAAGCCCAAAGAGATTTCTACTCATGCCTTTCATGGAACAGTTTTCTCTCCTCACAATTTCATACTGAATGAAAATAAAGTCTAAAACAAAACCATCAAATGCCATGTAGAGCTTTTAAACTATGGCTTTGCAGGGAGGGTCTGCCTCTCTCTGCTGTTCATTTCCTGACAAGGTTCTTCTATAATATGAGTAATCAGGTCCCCTTTATGAGAGCACACACATTTAGTTTCCATTGGCAAAGGCAGACAACACCCTCAGTTATCTTATAGTATAATTACCTTATAGAATAATGGCCAATCTAAGAAAAGCCTGTGGTTCCACCATGTGGTTGTTCACAGTTGTTCAAAATATACCTGTCTTGTCCATATATATATAGTCAAACCATTTGAGCTACAAATCAAATCTGTACTGAGTGATTGAAAGCTCTTGTTAACTTCTGAGCTGTTATTTGTCGCACCCAGCTTGCAAGCAGCAGAAACTGGAGTTCAAAATATGAGCACAAGCACTGGGAAATATTAATTTCTTGTAATAACTTGTAAGAAAAAAACAGATCAGCAATATAATTACAAGGATTTAATGGATCGGCTGAACTCATGTATCAAAAAGGGTGAAGCGCCCCTTTAACAATGTTTTGATGGACTTCAGTGAGATGGTGAGAAAGACAAAAGTTAATCATTAAAGTATGAGCAATTTCATATCTCTGAGGCAACCTAAACCATTAGGCCACATAAATGACCATCCACTGAGTTTGTGCTTCATTAAGGACTGTGAATTGACATCATCCAATAATGTTCTTATTGGAGATTTGAAAGCATTAAGGAGAGATAAAGGGAAAACCAAACATGAGACTATGTCTGTTTTGGAAGATTTATAGACTTCAGAAGTGTAGCCCATAGTGCTCTGGAGAAATGTGTTAAGAAAGAATAGTTTGACATCCGGCATCACCTTGGATGTCAAGATAAACAGAGGAATTGTAAAATGTCAACAGACTCATTTTGAGCTTCTAGAGATGAAAATGGGCTAAAGTAGCTAGCTAGATTCCAGTCCATTCTACATAGCAACAATTGGAACTAATGACCAACTGTTTGGCTTAGCAACTGGCAAAATGTAATTATAAACAAGAGGTTTGGCATAGCAACACGAAATACTACAGCCTGTGGCAAAAGAAAATAGTGCCATATATTAACAGCCTTAATGGGAATACTTTGACATCTAATTTGATATTTCCTGCTTTGCAACATCTTTAGTCCTTTGTAACCTCCCAAAGGGTTTACCACAAGCTTTTACCTATTCAACCACACTAATTAAAATATGCAGTGGTCAAAACAAGTCAGAGACATCAGCCAAAAACCGGCTATGGGAAATCATATGATGATCTTTGTAATATTCTACCTAGATGCTGGCTATGTCTTTATCATACATTAATGTGATTAATATGCCCATACAAAATGATCTATGTTCAAGTCTCACTCATGACCTCTCTCACATATTCTGAGTTTCTGATTTTTTTTTTTTTTTTTTTTTTGCAAACATTTTTCTTTGCAAAATGGGTTTGGTGTGAAGTTTCCTTTAAGCAAAGCCGTTTTCAAAGCAAACTAGCAAAAAAATATTACTTTTTTCTCACTTACATTGCCCACCTAGATTAAACATTTCCATGCAAAGTATATTTTAAAAAGAAAAAAAAAATACTGACATGGACTTGAATATTATCTTATCGGTTATAGATAACGGTCATATGTAGTACTCAGTCCACCTAAAATTTGATACCCACTGATGTGAATGGCCCCTAAACATCTCATCATGAATTTTCTCATTGCTCACAGTGCAGATCAGTCTCACTCTTTCTGTCATTATCTACATTTCTCTTTGAAATGAAACTGTAATGATCATAAACACTTATGCCCAGACTGCACATTGGGTTCCTTCTTCTTGGCATTACCCTTTAAATATGAGCGAAACATAGACGTCTTCTAAAAAGGCTTTAGAGAGGAGAGACTTGAACAATAACCTTGTTTAGCTGTGTTCACAGCAGACAGCTGGAATGCTTAGCCTAGCTAAAAAGGAGCTTCCATCTACCATGCTAATTGCCATTCAGCAGTAATGACCCAGTAGTCTTTTTAGTAACATTGCTTAATGTACCAGTGCTTGACTGAGGCAAAGGACAATTTCCCTCATCTCTGCCTGCATTGCTCGTTCTTTTGATGTGACTAATTTTTGGCGACTGCGCTCTGTAGGTGCCAGTTCCTTTGTAAACATATTTATTATGAAATTTATCAGCATAGCGCTGACTTTGGTTGTTGTCTGGGGTCATCACAAGACCTTTGAGACTTCCTGTGACAGAAAGCATTCTGGATGCTGTGAGATGTAGGTTTCCAGCCTTTCTTGTGGTGAAAGCTGTGTAGGTGTCGATAGGGACGGATCTGTGAACTGAGTCACCAAATTGGCAGAGCTGTTGAAAACATAGAGGACCTCACCATTAATTTATGTCACGACTTTGGCTCTTTTTCTCCTTTTCCACCCGTGTTTTCATACGCTGAGGTATTTGCAATTGGTTATCCGTTGCAAATCATTTTAAAAATGAGTGCCAAAAACAGCTTTGTTGGTGTTTCCTAATGAGCTCATAGATTTGATACCATCATCTAGACACTTCTTCACAGATGCTCATTTTTAAAATGTGTGGTCTAGACTACGTGTGTTTTGGGGTGAGATTAGATGGGCTACCAACATCCTGTTGCTAATGGAGACTTGAGTCTTCCATCGATTGATTCCCCTCACTGCAGTTTCATTATGCTTTTCAATTACCATGCCAGACACTGATGACTGCGCGCGAACATTCTCCCACCAACATGTCACATAATTAAATCTGTGTTTACTCTCGTTCCGTTATCCATGTTTGCCATCAGCTGTCCATAATATGATGGAACCCCTAAGTCACCACATCTTTCTATGTTCGTTGCACGATTAGTAGGCATCTGAAGCGATGTAAGAAAACAGCAAATGACACTGCTACTGTTGTCATGAACCACGTGTGCTGTTTTGTCTTTAACGTTTAATTAATACCCAACCTCATACAGGAGATTCTTATTTTTATTTATTTATTTATTTATTATGGGCAACCTTTAATTCCCCCTCAAAAAAAGAAACAGTTGTGAGTCATTAAATAAATAGAAAAAGCGTGGCATTTTCTTTTTTATCTCACATAAAAGACCAATCAGAGCTCTTGGCATTCTAGAGAAAAGAACGGTTTATTCAGTTGGCAAACGTAGCACAAAACGCTCTCCGCTACAGTATCATTTTTCCAGAAAAAGCACCGTATTGTTGCCAGCATTGTCAAACAGTATGAGCCTGATCCAAAGGACAAAACTTGTATATGATGCAGTAAATCGTTAGAGGAGGAGAGGAAGGTGTGGAAGGTCAAAGGCAAAAGCTAGAGCAGTCAGGATGAAAAAATGATGCAAGATTGACAGCATCCGAGTTCTTAACACATCTCAAAAGCCTAAACATTGTCTTTGTCTTTCTATCTTATATGAGGCTGTGATGGGTCTTGACTGTGTAAATGAGATAACTATAATCCCATGCCTTTGGTAACCCTGTAAATTCACGCATTGCTCTACAACACACTATAGTGGAGGAAACGTGAGCACACCTCTGCATGCACTGGAAATGGTGTGCCTGTAACGTGCTGCTTCTTACTGTTGGCTACACTCTCCGCCCTCCCTCCTCCCTTCCTCTTTTTCCCATACCTCCATCTCCTTCCTCGCCTCCTCCATCTCTAAAGCTCTCTCTCTCATACACACACACGCACACACACACACACACTCTCTCTCTGTGTCTCTCTTTCTCTCACACACTCTCTCTCTTCCCTTCTGTTTTTCCTTTGCTTAGTGAGGCTGACACCGACTCGTGCGATAGATGATGTTTTTTTTTTTTTTTTTTCTCCTCTCTCAGAGCGCTTCTCTGGCGACTGCGTGTGGATTATAACCGTCACTAAGACCTGCTACTTTCTGCTGTTGTTTTTTTTCTCTTTCATTCACTCTTTTTCATTCTCTCCCCTTCAAGCCATTGGCATTCCTCCACTCTTTTCCCACATCAGCTTGATCATCTTACTTCTCACTTCTCACTCCTCGCTGAACTCTGCTCCCTCCCCTTTCTCTTTCATCTGTCTCAAACACACATGTTCTCCTGGATCTGTGGACTGGCTCTTCTCTTTTTACGTTGAGGGTGCACCCAGATAAAACATCTGTAGTAGAGGAGTTGAGGGGAGACACAGAGGCGTATTCTCAGCAGGCAACAGTCATCACTGTATGTGTGTATGTGTGTGTGTGAGAGAGAGAGAGAGAGAGAGAGAAAGAGATAGAGGCAGAGAGAGGGAGAGAGGAAGCTGTTTTAACATGCAGTGTCCTCCAGC
This sequence comes from Chanos chanos, assembly GCF_902362185.1. Taxonomy (NCBI): domain Eukaryota; kingdom Metazoa; phylum Chordata; class Actinopteri; order Gonorynchiformes; family Chanidae; genus Chanos; species Chanos chanos. The sequence continues at coordinate 9,051,968 of NC_044509.1, forward strand.
TAGACTGTGCTCTGTGGATGAGGAGGCTGAAGTGGCCATGAAGCTACACTCAAGGCTCACCTCACGCTGACAGTGACAGGGGAGTGTTGGCGACCAAGAACAATTTCTGACTAACAAGACAGTGACAGAGGGAAGGGGTTCCTCTGAGGAAAAAGAGAGAATTTTGTTTTTTTTTTAAGTGGGTGTTCATGTTTACTTCCTATGTTTCCTTGAATGATTTGGGAATAAGCAGAAGTGTAACGGAGTCTCGTTAAAGGACAGCTGCAAACAGCGGGCTTTTTTAGGAACGCACAGGTGTCTGAATTCCCATCAACCCATGGTGGGTGACGTCTGTGTCGGGCAGACGCTGTCCCGGGCTGGAACGGCGCTGGAGAAGTGCAGAGCGTTCGTGTAGAGACCGAGGGTCCTGAGTTCAGTTCCTCCAAAAAAAAATGTTGTCCAAGACCCAGTGTGGATTTCTCTCGGTGTGCGAGCTCGCCCTCCTCCTCTCCCTGTTCCTGGCAGAACCTGAGGTGACCAGGCAGGCGAGGACCCAGGGAAGGCACAGGAGCAAGGGTGGTAAGTCACCTTACATCCTCAGCCATCCAAACAGCTTTATTTTAAGAGAACTGTCGCTTCTATCTGCTGTAGCCTGTAAACTATTGACAAGTGTATGTTGTGATATGAGGTCAAACTAACATTATCTCTTAATGGTACTGCTTAATGTGAGGTGACATGACCCTGAATGTGACCTTTAGTTGTGATATTTTCATGAATGGAGGCAGTTTGCATTAACAGATTTATCTTAACTAACAGCAATATCAGTGTTGAAAATTACAAAAGAATGTAAATGTATGTAGCAGTGAATTTACATGTGATTATGTGGACCTTCATTTAATAATGTTATGGCTGAAAATTATGTTTGTTCCTTGAAATATGAGTTGTTATCTTATTACTATATGATGTCCTTGTAGGTAGCACATGAGTTGTAGGATTGTCATTTGTTTGTCTATAGTCGAGTGTGTATCACAGAAAGCTGCGATTGTACCTGGCATCTGTAATTTGTAATGGCGTGAAGTCCAAATGAACATAGGTTGTTGATAGTATTAACCTTGAGAACACTGGGGATACTAAGAGTAAGGAAAGGAGAGCAAGAGAGAGGAGAGAGAGGATGTATGTGTGTGAATGCATGTGTGCGTGCGCGTTTCCCTCTTATGTAAATGTGATTTAACGGAAGTTTGAGAGTGTGTTAGACTAATCCTCCCCCGAAGTGGCCTGGTGTTTGTGTGTGTGCGTGTGTATGTGTGTGTGTGTGTGTGTGTGTGCGTGTGTGTGTGGGGGGGGGGGGGGGTTGAAGCTGCGTCTGTCATGCTGTTATAAGTGGGTCCAGACCTGCAGGGTTAGTGCGGGGACACCCTGCCTCGTTCAGTGTCTGTGGTGATAGGACTGTGTCATTCTGTGATAGGCACAGCAGAGCGGATGCATTTAAAACAGGCCGCATGCCTGACAGCCAAGCCACCGGCAGGGCCTGGTGTGGAGTAACCTTGCCCAGGGAGGCAGGGAGACATGATCTGAAGTTGGACTGCTGCCCCTATTGGCTTTAGTGAGATGTTGGGGAGAGGGGGGTGTTAGTTATCCAACACAGCACCCTCCATGGTCTTGAGAAGAATCCCCCTCAGCTTCCATCACCTCCTCCTCCTCCTCCTCCTCCTCCCCCTCTTGTTTTGCCCCTCTTATAATCTCGTTTGTCAGCTTAACAGTCCCCTCTTATCTCTCCGCCGTTGCTCTGCAGGGCTCCTGCCCTCTTCCTCCCCACCATAGCAACACAGGTGCCCTCTGCCAAACAGCTCCATGCCCACCTTCAAAGGGCCAACACTGGAACTCTGATCTGCTTAACGGGATTCTCAGCCATCACTAACGCTCTTCTCCTCTTCACTCTCTCTTGCCACCTCTGTTTTATGTCCCTCCCCTCCAGCGGTCTCTCCTCAGCCCTGTGCCTAGAGGAGATTAGAATGAGAAACAACACAGTAGTAAATGAACTATCAGGGCCTGGCTATTAAAAACCAATGCGTTTACTGGTGTTTGTTTCAGTTTAGTTGTGCTCCTATTGCCTCCTATCTTTTTTTTTTTTTTTTAAATACACCAACAGCGTGTGGTTCTCTTCTCTCAGTAGCTAGCTCAAGGAAGTTTGCTTTTGTCAGTGTTAGCCAGTGGGTGCCATAAAAACAGGATATGAAGGCCACAGAGACAGAGAGAGAGAGAGAGAGAGAGAGAGAGAGAGAGAGAGAGATACTCAGCCTCTTGATTTCAAGATGCTTTTTATATTGCTGGGTTGTTGTTGTTTTTTTTTTGGTGGACATCTTTGAGAGATAGACAGCACAGTGTCACCACAGACACTTTTTATCAGCCGTGACTTGACAACAGTGGAAATAACAGCTCTACAGCTTTCTTTTATTTCACCATCAGCTGCTGGTGGGGATGCCTTCAGAGCTTCACAACTAAAGCTCATTTGTGGTGCTGGATGGTGAGTAGTGAGAAGTGAGGAGTGAACCTAGGGAAAATGGATTGAATCTAAAGGAGGTTATTACTGCATTTCCCCCTGCCACACAGCACAGTGCATGTTAATGCACACTGCCTGTGTGAGGCAGAGATAGCCCCTTCACTCCATCACACGACGACCCAGCAGAGGAAGTCTGGGCTCGGCTCAGCTCAGCTCACATCATATTTCCTGCTCCTCGCAACCAACGAAGAGGAGCTTGAATGGAGAGGTAGAAATGGAAGGATAGAGAGGGGGGGGGGGTGGGGGAGTGGGGACTGAGGGAAAGGAAACAGAAATTGACATAGATTCAGCTTTCACCTTGATTAGCAGATAACGCTGCAGGTAACATTCGTTGTTATGATGATTTATTTATCATTCTTAAGATTAAATAATTTTAGATCATTGTGTAATTTGTGACTATTGTTCCTCTTGTGAACTAAGAATGGGCCTCATTCACCAATCATTCTTAAAAAGACATTTCTTCTTAAAACTCACTTATGCAGTTTTCACAAAGATTCTGACATTCACCAGTGTTTTCTTATTTGGGATTTGTTCTGAGGTAAGAACAGAATCTAAAAACACTTAAGAGCACACTTACATACATTTGAGTGTTGACATGTTTGTGCAAGATAATTTTTATTGCGTTTTCCTCAATTCTACAGTTGTATAATATTATAGAATTTAAATTGCAATAATATTTTTATCATTGATAGTATTTGTAATAATTATTTTCATTATTTCACAAAGCATTATGGTCTTTTAAAAAAAAACAAAGCAAAAAAAAAAAACAATACACTAACTCTTCATGTAACACTCAGAACGTAGTGCATAGTCACACTTTCGTACAATGAACAAAAAGAGCAATATGAGAATATAACAGTTGATGGAGGCTGTGATAAGTGAACAGTAGTTTTACATACACTACTTATGGGTTATCCCATCTGAAACCAGACAGGCTGTAAAGCAGTGTGTGAGAATCAGTGAGTTTTACTTTTATACATATGGATAGATATCAAAATAACTGGACCGAGCAGACACAGACATTGTAGCCTTCACTCCTGTCTTCTACTGTACGCACGTTTTGTTGAACCATTAAAGCGGGAGCAGAAGTGATGGCTCAAGCTACTAGCTGGTTGTTAGGAAAGAACTCCGAGAATTCCGAGAAATAAAGTCAGAATTCCGAGGAAATAAAGTCTTTATTGCGCGGGAAAAAAGCCGGAATTGCGATAAACAAATAGTCAGAATTGCAAGAAATAAAGTCAGAATTGCGAGAAATAAAGTCGCAGTTAAGCAAACCTTTTTTTTTTTTTTTCATGTGGTGTAAACGGGCTTCCATAGATATCTGTGTATGTACACAGCCCTGCAGTCTCATGCCCCTTTATCGCCATTGGTGGGGCGTTTATCTATCCTAATTAGACAGAGGAAAAGGGAACTATGTGAAGCTGCTGTTTATTGATTTAAGCTCAGCTTTCAGTACCATAGTCCCACACATGCTGGCCTCCAAGCTCAAGGATCTTGGACTGAATGCCTCCCTCTGCAACTGGGTTCTGAACTTTCTTACAGGCAGACCTCAGGTAGTGACAATGGGCCAGTTCACCTCCAACACCATCACCCTGAGCACAGGAACCCCACAGGTTTGTGTCCTGAGCCCCCTACTCTACTCTCTCTATACATACGACTGTGTGTCCTCTCCCAGTTCCACCTCTATCGTATAGTTTGCCGGCGATACGGTGGTTCTGGGCCACGTCACCAACAACGATAAGACCACCTACCTGGACGAGGTGGAGAAGCTGGTAACCTGGCATCAGGCGAACTGTCTCTATCTGAATGTCAGCAAAACCAAGGAGCTGGTTGTGGACCTCAGAAGAAAACAGCAGCAGACTTACACCCCACTCATGACAGATGGGACCCAAGTTGAGAGAGTAAGTAGCTTCAGGTATCTCGGAGTACATATCTCTGAGGACCTGACCTGGACTAATCACATTCAGGCTCGGGGAAAAAAGGCCAGACCACAGATACCACCTAAGACTGCTGAGGAAATTCAGGGTCTCCCTGGTGATTCTGAAAACTTTCTATGTTGGGGCCATAGAAAGTATATTGACTCAGTGCATCTCAGTGTGGTATGCAAATTGCTCTGTCCAGAACCGCAAAGCCCTGCAGACAGTGGTGCGCTTAGCTGAGCGCATTTCTGGGGCAGCCTTCCCCTCTCTGCATGACACCTACACCGGGCGATGCAGTACCAGAGCTATTAAAATTGTTAAGGACTCCACCCATCCCAGTAACTGCCTTTTCAGCTTCCTAAAATCCGGCAAACGCCTCTGCGGTCCGATGGCCAAAACTGAGAGACTCAGGAGGACCTTCTTCCCCAACACCATCAGACTCCTCAATATGGACACACCAGCCACAATATCTTGAACACACACTCAGAACTTTAATGATGCGGTGGTTACTTCTTTGCACACCGTTCTACCTGCACCCTGTACTTTCTAGGTTTTATTCTAGTTGTTATTCTAGTATTTATTCTTACTGTAATTTTTTTGAATATCTTTTATTCTTATCTCTTTTATTTTGCAAAGTCTGAGGAGTTGGACATTCCACTACTAGTTGTATACTGTTTATAACTATGTATGTGGCAAACAAACTTCTTGAATCTTGAATCTTCTTGAATCTTCTTGAATCTTAGGGACAACTGGCACGCGCTTTCAATTTACGAGGACAATGGGATTCATCATTATAAGAACAAAGCTGCGAACAATTCTGCGGTTTAAGAACACGTCATGAATCTGACGTAGACATTTTCTTAGGGCCTTTCTCAAGAACAAATTTAAGAACAAACTTATTGGTGAATGAGGTCCAATGAGTCTAAGGAAGAGACTGACCCCGCTTGAATTTAAATGGATATGTACATGGATACATGGCACAGGTGGCCAGGTAGGAGGCCAGTATGTGAGGGGTGTCTTAATAGAGAAAACTCACTCTCTCTCTCTCTCTCTCTCTCTCTCTCTCTAATGGTATAAATGATTTTATATTTTACACACATAGTTACTAGTATCATAAGAGACTGAGGGATTGTTCATTAGACTGGATCTCACTGCATTTCTGTCCGTGCTATTATACTGTGTATTCTGTAATGCTGCCTTAGTTCACGTGTTTTAATGTATTTTTTTATGATCCAAGGATTGTATGTCCACCCTATTGCTCCAGGCATGTACTGTACAATTGGGTTTGAGTTTATAGTAATATTTCATTTGACTCATTTTCTGTTATAATAAAAAAAAAGGTGGGGGGGGGTATGAGAGAGAGAGAGAGAGAGAGAGAGAGAGAGAGAGACAGAGACAGAGAGAGAGAAATGTCTGCAGAAGCAGAACTAATGCCACTGTCTCTCTTCATCTCCACCAGTGCTCTGAAATGGGATAGCATTCTCTTGCGTGATTTGATGAAAATATAGAACTCAGATCTTGCCTCTCTCAGACCATTGCACGCTTCGTTTGCCGCTCACCTTTCTGACCTAGCGGATTTGCACCGGAGTCATTCCAGTGAAGTTTCTGGCTCTAGGCTATGACTGCGGAGTTCAGCTGCATCCCGATACAGTATGCTCTCAGAAACAGAGCTCCGTCCAATCCTGCTCTCCGGAGACAAACTGTTGCTATGAGTTACGACTTCATCTGACCCCTCGGTGGTCAGCGCCGTCGCAAAAGGAATTTGAAAAAGGAATGAGAGAAGAGTAATCACTGTTTGGTTGGTTTTGAGTGAATCATTTGGTGTGTAGGCACAGACAGTGAGGTCTCCACCATCTCTTTGCTTCTCCCATTGTGTTTTTCTCCTCTTTTGTTACTTTCCCTCCTCCGCCTCCTCCTCTCCTTTGATACTCTGTCATCGCTGTTCTGTAGATGTGCTCAATTAGCCCACCCCTCTCCGGCAGCATGTGATGGGGTTGAGCAGATATCAGACTGCTAATGTGACAGCTCCAACTGATGGCGCGCATGTGTGTGTGTGTGTGTGTGTGTGTGCATATGTGTGTGTGTGTGCACATGAGTGTCTGTGTATGTCTGCGTTTGGGTGCATGTGTCTGTGTGTGGGTGTTTGTGACTGTGTGCACATGTACATATGGAGATGCATGTGCGTGAGTGTGTTTGCGTATGTTGTTCTTCAATGGCTGCAATGCCCAGGATTCTTGCCACCCCGCCATACCATGCAACCTCTTTAAATAAACGACCTCCTCCTTCACTCACCAGCCTCAGCTGCAGGGAGAAATTCTCTTTGTAATTTGGTAAAACTGCACCAACAGCTCTTCTAATTGCCTTTATTATTCATAGTGATGTGACAATGTCACGGTTATGATTTTGACATGCCATCAAACCACAAAAGTGTTTGTGTGAGCATTTATAATATTTCGCACAGGCTAGCTATTTTGCAATACTTGCTAAAAAAAAAAAAAAAAAAAAAAGAGAGAGAGAGAGAGAGAAAAATGGGGGGCACATTTTTTAATGAGTGTTTTGTCCTGTGGCATCAACATCTACTCTGAGAGAGTAATGAGAAATGACGTGACATTGTACTGCACACGACATTCTTTTATTTACCAGTGGCGTGTTTCGGCTGATTGTCAAGAGCTGCGTTTTTGCACAGAGGTAAGCAATCATGTGCTCTTTGCCTTCTGCTTTCTTTGAAGATATCACCACCTCGCAAATCCATATATTACAATCATCCATATTTACATTGAAATGAGAAGGCAAAACACCTTAGGTTTCCCAACCATGCTCAGAGGACTGAAGAGGCAGGGTTTTTCTCCCCCTCTTTAACGTACGCTGTAAAGAATGTTTAAGAGGAAAATGTTTGTTCAGCTCATGGTATTAATTATCCATGATGATCTCTACAGCAAGGAAGCCTCCCTGACCCCGATCGTCTATGTCTATTTAATTACTCACTTATTTATGTTTGTTTTTGGGTCAGTTTTGACGTTTTCTGATGTTTAATGTCTTTAAGTACATTTGCGTCTCCACCAGAATATGAACATGGCGAAGAATGTGCCTTGACTGTAAAATGAATAATAATAAAACAAAAGCAGCAGGTGCGTATTGGTTTGATTAATCTTAATAAAGCTTTAATGAGTGGGTCAATGTTCATTCTGCGTTGCTATAAAAGTACTACAGATTAAGCCTGACTTTCCAACTCAATATAACACACCTCTAGCGTCTCTGTAAAGACCTCTGGCCCTTTATAACCTGTCAGGTCCACATTGGTCTGTGACTCTCAACCTCCACCACTGCTCTCTCTTGTTTGATCATTCTGTTTATTGTTCAATCCATCATGGTAAGTTTGTCTGCCCAAGAGAAAATAAAAAAACAATACCATACTATCTCTGAGTACGTAATAGCTAGCATGCTGGAAAACTTATACACAGAATACCAATAAGCTTTTGACCTCTCCAAGGATGTTCAGAGTCCTTCGGTGGATGCTTTGGCCAGGGTTCCAACTATGAAAACAGAGCTGTTAGCCAATCGTGTTGCTACACACTCTTTCCATCAGGAGTCAATGAGGATGAGGAGCCAAGTGATTGAGCGGATGGACACTATACTACTGTAACACTGATTACTCCGCAGATTAGTACTGCAGTGAATGATGGAGCCAGAAAAAAAGAATAAGCAACATTTACAAAAATGAAAGGGTTTCAGTTTTAACGTCAATTTTAGTTTCTAATTTGTACTCTCTATGATTTTAAGTGCACTTCATTTCACAAAAAGCATCACGATATTATATTCAATAACAAGTGTTTATTTTTTTTTCTTGCCTAAAGAGGCAAATCAATATGAAATTCAACCATCTGTAAATTTTCCTCATGTTGTCTCATCTCTTCCTTAACCACTTGACGCAGCACTGCCCTCATACTTTAAATGTTACTTTGGATTACAATAATCCATTAAATAATCAAGAGAAAAATATTTTAAGGGTCAGACACTTGGTGTGTAAGAGAACATGCTTTTTTCAGTGTAACAGAAGACATGTGCTCCCATTTATCTGTATTAATGTGTGTTTTTTTGTTTTGTTTTGTTTTGTTTTGAGAATTCCGTCATGTCTTTAGACAAAGAAATGGGGGGGGGGGGGACGAGAGGTTTGACAAAACTGTAGATTAAATGAGTAATTTTATGTAAATACAGAACATCTTGATTTTGGAGAATTGCCCACATGAAGATCAGAGACTAAGTTGTTCAAATACATGAGAAATAGGTTTTCCTTATTTTCTGAGTAGCAGTGGGACAGTAAGTAAAATCACAATATCAAATCCTTTTGATGGTATTGCCTTCTCCTGTCTCATAGCTCTCTCAGTTAGCTTCAGCAGAGTTAATCTTCTCCAAGATAGAGAGAAGTATTGAGTCATAATTACCACCATTAATGTATGGACTTTCATGTTTTAAGATTTGGCAAGAGAAATAAGCGCCTTAAAGTAGAGCTGAAATCCTTCAGCTAAGATACAAAGGAATTAGGCTAATTCCGAATTTGCTAACGCAAGCTACTCCTTTTTTCACCCTTTTTTTCCTACGTGAGTTGCTAAGGAACAGGAGATAATCTAAGTATCATTTTCTAGAAACGATGGGTTAATGCCATCCAGCAAGAGCAGCTTTGAATGCGTACATATATATATATATATATATATATATATATATATATATTTCCAAATTTACCATTTGTCCCCCATGTTGGAAACATGGGAGCTGTCTTCGATGCTGCTGAAAACTGTACATTCCAGCCAAATGCATTTTATGCTTCATGGTTTATGAGTACGTTTTTGTTCTGAACTGGGCGTCAAACCAAAATTTACATGCTTCAAAATTTAATTTGTATTTCAGTTAAATATTTATAATTAGTCTAAGCATTGTCGCTTCTTGGCCTCAGATGTGTTTAGTTAGTTTCCTTTCCATCGGTTTTTAAAGGCAGTTTAATGTGGATTTTACTGCTTTTTGGTCGTCGACGCTGAAAAACCTTTGACATTTGATTGACTTTCCACACTAAAACCTGCAGAAAAAATTTTACCAATATGCTTCAAGAAATTGATTTTCGTATGAATGGACAACCTTAGCGCACATCTTTCAAAACAATTACACACAAAGTACAAAAAAAAAGTGTCATTAATAATGACCTTGTACGTTTGCTCACCTTACAGCTTCACAATAGCTGGGAAAAAAAAAAAAAGAGTTGCACACTGATGATTAATGTCTATAGCCTCTGTCCTCTCATTTTACAGTCTGCTGATCTAATGGAAGCCAATTTGACCTCCCTTTGTGTTTAAGTTAAGCATTAACAAGACCTGGTGGTGCATTTCTTCAGAGAATGAGACATTCACAGGGCAGCAGCTATGGACAGAAAGGACCTGCTGTGTCCATAATGGGAGCTAACTCCACACCAATCAGCTACACGGTGGGATCTCACAGGATACAGACCTTAAACCCCGTAATTCTTGCACCTTTACTGTTTCTAAAAGACGTTGAGTGCTTTTATTTATATCATTTTGTTAGCAGATATTTAGATTTAAACAACAACATTCTCATGCCCGACAGAGCATAATGCTTTATCTGTAGCCTGTTGAGCGTATTAGCCCGAAGGTGAAAAAACACGGTTACTCTCATCTAATCTCATCTAATATCATTTAATGTTCAGGGAATATTCTCTTTCTCTTTCTCTCTCTCTCTGCACATTAGGGCCACAGTGTCTACAGCTTGTTCCAGAATAATTTTGTCTATTGCTCTCCAGTTGTCTCAGGTTTCCCTTGGCCTTATGTAATTCATTTTCCCTCATATGTTGCATCTTGTGCATGGGCCAATGGCTCTGGTTTATGACTGTTTAGGTGTGGAGCATATCTGATACATATCGCCTCTCTCCTCATTTCATCATGGTCCTGTGTGAATTTCATTCTGACAGCTCAAACAAAGCAATAAGCTGAGAGTGCCTTCGCCAGTTTTTTAACACGAAGCTATTCATGTAAGCGAATGTAGAGGAATTAACCAGCGTGGCGACGGTGCTACAGAGAAAGACGCTATTTGTTCATTTGTTTTCCGGGTTGAGAACAAAGGGCTTGCCGTCCTGATTGAAATGCTAAGCAGTGTTGTGTGAGCATATCTGCCTGTCACCATCAGTGGAGAATTATGTACACCAGAGGCAACCTGCTGGTGAAGGTGTAACGCTAAATAGGTCATCTTGTTGTCGAATGAATATTTCATGGTGTGAGCTATAGCATGCTGTTAGATGACCCCCTGTTCAGAGTGGGGAAAAAAAAAAAAAAAAACTATGTACCAATCCAGTCCTTCCCTCGATGAAGCTTAGCACGGTCTTGTGTTGTCCATTAAATTAGAATATTCGGAGAAAAAAAAAAAAAAAATTGGTAGGATGAAAGAGAAAAGAGATAAGGGTAGGGGTCTACAGGTGCATTGAGGCTTTAACTATCTCTTTTTGATTTATCAGAGAGAATGTGAATTCTCATTCCAGGATTAATCTTGGTACAATATTTGAGTATAACATGAAGAAATGGGGAGTTAAATATGCAGAAATTCGGTCAGTGCAAGGTTGTGAAATTATCCTAACTGCACCCAAGTTATGCTTTCATGGGAGGAGTGAATATGTTTAATTGAAGATGTAGCTACTTAACTGAGCCAACACACTGCACAAAGTTAGTGGCAGAGGTAACAGATAGTATGGAGGTACCAGGAGTAACATGTATTCTTTCCCACCTCACAGTCTCATAAAACTGTTGTTATATAAAACTCTCTCTCTCTCTCTCCTTCTCTCCTGAACTTGGTACTTTGTGAAAGGGAACTTGGTAATAAATAATGGAGGATAGAGGAAAGTACTCCTGGAAGCTGAGTATGTGTGCGCGCGCGTGTGTGTGTGTGTGTGAGAGAGAGAGAGAGAGAGAGAGAGAGAGAGAGAGAGAGAGAGAGAGAGAGAGAGAGAGAGTGAAGGAATATTTTCCCCAAGTTGTGGCAAGTTTTTGTAGGCCTCTTGGTGTGTTTCAGGGGTGAATGAGTTTGAGGTCTCGCACTAGCTTTGATGGGGCTTTCCAAATCTACGGACTGGAATTTCAGAAAGACTATCCGTTTACCTGATCAGATTTATTGGATAAATGAAGTGATACATTGCCTCAGAAGTTTGAATATTTACAGGACTGGTTATTTATGGGACTCTGTACATGGTACAGATGCATCTTAGATAGATAGATAGATAGATAGATAGATAGATAGATAGATAGATAGATAGATAGATAGATAGATAGATAATTACTGGGCCAATTATACATTTCAGGAAAGATTCATATTTTGATCTTAGTATTGCTTTCATTTACCTATGAACAGTATGCTAGAAACCACATTTCTTTAGTGGTCTATTAGCAGACTAACCATACAGGTTTTCAGGCACTTGGGAATCTGTTTTTTTTTTTTTTTTTATCTCTCATATTTCCCATTGTCCTTCTAGTCAGGTTGGCTCCAGACAGGAGGATAAGGCTAGAGATAAAACCATGTCTGCCTCTATCTCATCCAGGCTTCATCTTAATCAGCCAGGCCTCGGCTAAAGCAGAAACACAATTACCCAGCATACAAGAGTAGGATCACAGAGGTCAAGCTTAATTACACAACACGGTCGTGTTTGAATTAAAGCGCGATTATTGTTAGAAAAATGTATTCAGGGTTTCGTCTGGCTTGCAGATAATGTTTGAACTCACAGCATAATGGAAAGGGGGGAGGGGGGGGGAGCGTCAGGGTGAACTAGTGTTTTAGTGGTCAAAACACTAAGAGCTACTCTCTCATGACCCGTAGGCTAAATATATCATCACGGACGGAATGGACCTTTCAAACAAAGCTTTTTTTGTTTGGATGCACTATTTACTATGAGGGCATCCAACAGGTGGCAAAATCTGTAAGAGCTTAAATACAGTTATAGAGTGACCAGATTCCCATTTGCTAATCGAGACAATTTCCTTCTTTTGTTTTTGGGTTTTTTGTGAATCTAATGCGCCTTCTTGATGACTAAGATAGCAAAGTCGACTGAGAGATGGATTTTTTGGAGCGTTGGAGAAACAATAAAGAACTTATTCCTTTCAGACACTGCCACTCCTACAAAAGCCCCACATAGGAACCCTGCTGCGCTTTCTTGACAACATCACATTAGCTGCCAGTCATCTTTCAAACGGTTTAAAAAAAAAAAAAAACGCCTACTTTTAATTCTCTCTGCCTTTTGTCTGAGCTGAGCGTATTAATTAGGTGTAGCTTGACTTCTGCATCAGCAGATCCACTCTGCTGTCTTTCTGTGTTTCAGTACTTCAGTTTGTCTGCTGGTTGGCTAGCATTAGGCTTCTGGAGTATGAATGTAGAAACGAAAGCTTGAGACTTATCTTTTCTTTTTTTGTCTAATTCAATTCATCACAAACTCATCATGAACTGAAGCTCATTGCTGACAAAGAAACAGAAGTGCTCAGTATTTGCTCACTTGGCCAAGTCTCTAATAAAACAAGTGCAGACGCATGCATGCACACACGCACACACACACACACACACACAAACACAAACACACACAGGTTGCTTATATGTATATGTATATGCATGTGTATGTGTATGTGTATATGTATATATGTGTGTATGTATATGTAAATGTATATATATGTGTGTGTGTTGTGTGTGTGTATACATATATATATATATATCTTTGAATTTTCAATCAGATATTCTTGCTCCTTAAAAGGCATCAGATTAGGAGGAGCAGGAGTGCCGAATGCATAGCTCTAATCCATACTTTCTCCCTATCTCCTGCATCGATATTGCCGAGTGGAATCTCTGCATATAATCAGATTAGCTCCTCATCCTGCTGATGCCAGGCTCTTTGATAAGAGCCAATAGAGAATATTTTTCTTAATTAAGCACAGTCTGTTCTAAGCCTTGCACTGTTCAGCCTCTGTGAGACAGAGGTTGCAATGTTTGTTGCATTCTGTGATGACCGTGTATGTGCATGTATCTGTGTGTGTGTGTGTGTGTGTGTGTGTGTGTGTGTGTGTGTAAGGACACGTGTGTGTGTGTGTGTTTGTGTGCGTGTGTGCATGCGTGTACGTGGGTGTATGCATGTGCGTGTGTGAGTGTGTTTGCTTGTAAGACGGAGTGTAGGGTAAATACTGTAGAAAATTGGAGAGCAAAATAACTGTGAGTGAAACTGACAGAGAAAAAGACTCTTTGTGAAGTGAAATGAAAGCAGCTGTTTGAAAATCGGCAGAATGCATATGCCAGGTTCCGTGACAGACGAGCCGAGTGTGTGCGTTGCTTTGCGGACTTTTTCTCTCCGTCTGCCAGTGAGATTTGCAGTGGAGCTCATTCCTCCCAACTCACATTGTTCATACCTAATGGTGCCCATTCATCACCAAAAACAACTGGTAAATTAGCTTTTGCACTACTGAATGGAGCTCTGCAAGGCATCAAGGAAAGAGGGTAGGGTTTTTTTTTTTTTTTTTGCTCAAGCCCCAGGGCCACAGACACATGTTTCATAAGCAGCGGAATGAATAAAACAGAGGACACACTGCACTGTGCAACTGTCTGAAAAGAATGACAGCAACATGTCACACGGGTGACTCATCTCAAGACCTCATCTCCACTGTTTTCTCCTCACTTTGCCGTGCAGAGAAAAAGCTGTGTGTGTGTGTGTGTGTGTGTGTGTGTGTGTGTGTGTGCGTGTGTGTGTGTGCATGCGCATGTGTGTGTGTGTGTGCGTGTGCGTGTGCGTGTGCGTGTGCATGTGCATGTGCATATGTGTGTGTTGGCAAGGTCTACAGCTATGAGTTCAGGGTCATGTTTCAGTTGATGTGCGGTCTCTCACCATCACTTCCACATCCTTCTGGGTGGAATTGGATTTTCTACAGCATTTTAGAAGAAATCCACAGCCAGTGGTGGTGCTGGATTTTCAGCTGAGAACTAAAAGCTGTTATACTGTGGCTGTCACCCCATCATAGCCCTCCCTATTCTCTCAGCTCTTTATGACTGAAGAGCGGAGTGTGTGTTTGGAATAAGCGCTGCATAGCACCAGCCAGATCACAGACGATGCCTCTCTGTCTGTCCTCCACCATCAGCTTTTGGGCATAGATGATTGAAAGGTGCCTGGAATTAAATCTATTAATTATGTAGTCTTTTACCATTAAATTTTCATGATTTGGGGGATCAGCAACATGCATTATTTAAGAATACAAAATGAAGAAAAGCAGGTAAGATAAAGACAATAAATAAACACACTGAGGAGGCAATTTGGCATCTGAAAAGAGAAGAAGGAGAAGAAGTCTATTTGGCAATCATTAAAAAAGAGAGGAAAAATAGAGTAAATTGACTGAGCTTGGAGAGAGAGAGAGAGAGAGAGAGAGAGAGAGAGAGAGAGAGAGAGAGAGGGGAAATATAAGAATAGGAAAGTGAGAAAGACAGATTAATGGGGGAGGGGTAAAGAGAGAGATAGGGGTGGGGGGGGGGTCTGAAAGATAAAATTGTCACCATTAGCGACTTTAGACATTGGAGGGGATTTTACGTGGCCTCTATAAGAAATTCTCTGCCGAATGTGCAGAATCTAGGAAAACTGGATTAGGTGCCCCAAAAAGTCAGTAGAGTTGATAGAAGGAAATCTCTCTCTCTCTACTGCAGAGAGAGCAGAGCTGATTCTCAGCAACCCCCCCCCCCCCCAAAACCCAACACCCCCACCCCGAAACCCCCCCATTTTATCGCGTATACTAGGTATTAAAGGCTGGACTTTTTCACCGCAGAAAGAAAAAAAAAAAAAAAGGCAACTGTTACAAATTTCTGTGTGTGTGACGCAAATGTGCCGACACCAGCAGCAGCCCAGAGAATGGCATTTTGCTCCCAGTCACGGGAGG